>NC_066885.1:28307919-28380017 GCF_022985175.1 Labeo rohita | reverse complement strand
TCGATTGTTTTGACATGTGGCATATTGGTGGTACCAGACTGCCACCTGTTGACTAATACTATCACTGATCTTTTTATGCAGTAATGTTTTTGTACAGCACTCTCCAGCCTTTGACACACTGTGTTCACTCACTGCACAGAAATATATGCCACTGTCTTCAGGCTTTAGATCTTTCACTGTCAAAGATCCACTTTCAGCATCACTTTTTTGAGCATCAAATTTCTTCTCATCAACATCTCCAAACTCTTTTTTATCAGTCGTACTGGAATACAATGAGCCTCATAGTCTCTCCTGGACGTTGTCGGTACCAGTACATCTGGTAGTATGAAGCACCCTTATTGTGACTGCAGTTCAAAGAAGCAGAACCACTCTTTGGTTCCCAAATCATTTTAGGGGTTTGAATAACATCATCTGCACCCACAGTGTCTGTGGATAAAATGAAATGAAATTAATGAGAATGTCAGGTTATTGTCTCTATTACTATAGAGGCGATGTTAAAGTTTTACATACCTTCGCTCCAGTGGAGTAACAGAATTAATACAATAATACCCCTTGACATGTTGAGTTTTGATGTTTTGCGCACAGTGAGTCCCAACCTTTGAAATGATTCAAACTCTAGTTGGTGTCAAAGAGGATATGACATCACAGATAGTAACAGTAATTACCAATACCACATGAATATAAAATATGTATATTATTACTCCAAAATCTGATTATTAGTCATTTTGCTTTTTAATACTCAGTATTAATAGTGAATTGTTAATATGGGGAATCAAATAAATCCCTTTACTAAGCCTTAAGAATAAATCCCGCCTCACTTTGAGGGTTTTTTTTTTTTTTTTTTTTTTTTTTTTTTTTGTATAAATAACCAATCTTTAATATGAGGAAGTGTAAGTAATAATGCTGTCTTTAATAAGCACCAGCAATAACAAATGCTTATCCAGAATCATACACTGGTATAAAGTGTATTTCCTTTTGCACCAACATCTCATTATTGTTCATTATTGGCAAAGAAACAGAATTTAGCCACAAAGTTAAAAAGATGAGGCTGGATCTTTTGCTGATAAACAATTAGTGTAACAGTGCCAGGTTTTTGTATTAGACAGAGGAAGTTTAGAGCACTGTGTCATATGCTGCACAGAAATACACTGCACTGTCATTCACTGCAAGGTCTTTAATTGTCAAAGTGCCATTGCTTCCTCCATTTCCTTTCAGATCAATCTTGTTTTTAAAGTCTGTCTCTATTTGATCAGTTTCACCATTAAGGTATCCCATCAGTTTTAATCCCAGAGTGCCCTGAGTCTGTTTGTACCACAAAATAACAAAATAACTTGCTATATTGTGTGTACATATAAACACTGTTGATTCATCTTGGTCCTTTATTGATTTAGAAGGAGTCTGGTAAACAGTGTTACCAAAAGTAGAAGCTGCAAATAGACAAATAAATGAAAGATTTATTAATGAAGTTTAAATAAAAGATGATTTACATACAGTTGTTGTGATAAAATCAAGAAACACTTTATTTAAAAAAAACATCATTACCTGTGAGCCACATAAATGTGACAGAGAAACTTATGAGAATTTTATTCATGCTGTTTCCCTGTGCTATCATATGACTGCTGTGAATAAATACAGTTCATGAAATGAAAAAAGACCATGGAGGAAGTGATGTCACCAAAGGGAATTTCTCAAGTTTAAGCAAGAGAATGACCAAATGATTATAATAACTACTGCATGTTCACTACTTGATGAAGAGAAGCATAACTTGTTTTTTCAGTGTTTTTCAAATGTCTAAACATTTGGTTCTGCATTTACAAATCATTAATAATTAAAAGCAAAACACCCTTCAAAATCACACATTTAAATTCCCTTCTTTATTAGTTGTTAAGCTACTTATGAATTACAGTGAACCACTAGTCCAGGTGCAAAGTAGGAGTGCATTTGCAGTCACTGATAATCTGGAGTTTTTGTATTAGTCAGAGGTGATTCTGAGCACTGTGTAATATGCTGCACAGAAATACACTGCACTGTCAGTCAGCATGAGGGTGTTGATAGTCAGGGTGACATTGTTTCTTCCATTTCCCTCCAGTTTGATCTTGTCATCAAATTTAGTCTCTTTGACCTCTTGTTTGATATTAAGGTATCCCATAAACTGCATGGTGCTCTGGCTTTGTTTGTACCATTGAACGACATCATAGTTTTGTACATTGTTTGTACATTTGATTTTAGCAAATTCATTTTCTTTCTTCAGGAGATCAGAAGGAGTCTGGACCACACTTTTACCAAGAATAGTGACTGTAAAGAGAAATATGAATAGTTAAATTATATAATCATGCAACGATATCTCATATATCTCAGTGGTGCAATATACCAACAAGTCTAAAAACTAAAAACAATTACCTGCAAGACACAGAAAAAAGACAGAAACACAGAGATAGTGAGCATTACTCATGTTGTCTCTCTCTGCTGAATGATTCCACTATGAATCAAAAACAGGGGATGTATGAAGTGATGTCATCTAGGGTAGCAGCTTAGTTTTATCTGGTTGGAAACCTTTGGCTTTCATTTCACAAGACATTGTATTGCAGACTGCTGTTTCCTTGTACCAGAGTGCCCCCTTTTGGATGGTACATTCTCTCAGTTTGATAAGATACATGTACGAGGTGTTTTTGTACATCTGCCTTCAGCTTTTGGCACACTGTGTTTGCTCACTGAACAGAAATACATGGCACTATCATCTGGCTGTGCATTCTTCACAGTAAGAGATCCAACTCCTTTTCCCACTCCAAATTTACTTTGATCAGAATCTCCAAAGTCTGGATCCCCATAGGTTGTTGTGAGCACAATGAGGCTCAGACGCTCTCCTTTTCTCTGCTGGTACCAGTACATTTGATTGTAGTCAGCACCCTTATTGTGAGTGCAGTTTATTTGGACAGAATTGCCCTGAAGTGTCCAAAGAATGTCCGGCTGTGAAACACCATCTCGATTTGGAACACCTGAAGAAAACTTATAATTATTATTAATTGTTTCTGAATCGACATAACAAAGTTATTCTGTTAACATGGTAATGCTCTGGAAAAATAATCATACATTGACTCCAACAAAGTGACAGACTAGTAGTACAACAATCATGTTAAATGACTGCTGAGAGTGCACTAGTCATGGTTTTGAGATATGATTCAAATTCTGTCTTTCAGTACAGGATGTAAAATTTAGACAAACAGGCTGCACATTTATGGAATCGCATTGCTACCCTGTTGATCACTGCTATTGTAATTATTTATGTCAGCTGTCTTTGTTTAACTCTTGCCAAAGTTCACTGCACTGTGTGCTGTTTGACTGACTGAAAGTGTTTTTGGATCAAAATCACCATAGTCACGATTACTCAAAGTGCTTGTGAACAGAGTTAGGGTCATAGTTTGTCCTTGGCACTCTCAATAACATTCGTACAAAAGTAGAATCCTTTTTGTGTCTGCAGTTCAGTTGAACAGAACTTCCTTTTACTGGCATTAAAACACTTGGAATTTGTGAACCATCACTAATACCTGCAATTGTAACAATGCAACTTGCAACAATGTATAAGCAGTTTTAAAAGGTTATTATATTATGTTTTAATGAAGATAGTTTGAATACCTTGGCTGCGGTGTAGCATCAGAATCAACAGAATAGCATTCCTCATCATGTTACATTGAGATTGGCTGGGTTAAATTATAATCTTTTGTGATGATTCCAATCTTAGCTGTCAGGATGTGACGTCATGACATCATGGTGAATTCAGGGTGGGTCAAAATTCAGAATTTAAGAAAGTTTCTGAGATGGGATGTGAATTGGCCACATGCTACAAGATATTAAGCAACACTTTAAGCAAGACCTACAGTATAGACCTACAGCTGTTGCGTTTAGTATTGGCACTGAATCAAAAACCACAGGTGTGGAGAGGTTTTTGTATTAGCTAGAGGTGATTCTGAGCACTGTGTAATATGCTGCACAGAAATACACTGCGCTGTCAGTCGGTGTGAGGTTGCTGATATTCAGAGTGCCCATTTTCTGTCCATCTCCCTTCAATTCGATCTTTTTTTCAAATCCAGGCTCTTTAGTATCATCCTTATTAAAAAGGTATCCCATCAACTCAAAGCCCGACACATTATGGCTTTGTTTGTACCATAGTATTCGGTCGTAGTACTGTATGTTGTGGGTACAACTGATCACAGCAGATTCATCTGGTTTCTTCAGTAGATCATCTGGTGTCTGGAGAACAGTTTCACCAAGACAAGCAGCTGTAGGGGAAATAAAACATGAGTTCATTATTAACGTTCAGACTGAACTGATGTGTATAATGTAAATATTTAATATGATGTCACTGTTTGTTTGTTTATACATACCTGCTAACATCATTAAATGTACACATATGCTAAGAAGAGTCTTCATCACATTAGCTCCTTTACAAAAGATGAATGAAACGTTTAAAAAATAAGATTTAGTCTACACAGAATAAAGATCAGAACTGATGTGCAACTCAAGCTCTGCCTGCTTTTGATTTGCATCACAGATAAAGTGATAAAGAATGATTGTGTGAGAAGGCTGAAAATTTGTAGAACCACACTGCCCCCTATTGAGCAATGTTTTATTGTATTATAAGACACCTGTTTTTTGTACATCTCTCCCCAGAGTTTGGTGCACTGTGTATTTACTCACTGAACAGAAATATATTGCACTATCATCCAGCTCTAAATTATCCACAGTCAGAGATCCACTCTCAGGAACCGTTTTATTGGCCACAAATTTATTTGGCTCAGAATCTCCATATTCTGGATCGCTGTAGGAGGTTGTGAATGCTACAAGTCTCATTGTTTGTCCTTGCCTCTGTCGGTACCAGTACATCAGCCTGTAGTCTGAATCTTTATTGTGCGTGCAGTTGATTTGTGCTGATTTCCCCTTTAGTTCATAAAGAATAGCAGGTTTTTGCAAAACATCCTCTCCAACTGCTGTACCTGTGCAAAAACAGTGCATGAGTAAAATAATATAAATGTAAAGACTAAATTGTGGAGTAACTTTGAAGCCATCTGGATACCTTGCCACCAATACAGTGCTATAATTAATGATATTATGCTTCTAATCATGTTGAGTCCTAGAGTGTAGACTGAGTAGACCGAATGTCCTTTGAGACTGAAACTTTAGCTGTTGTGACATCAAAAGGATGCCATCACTCAAAATCTCTACCTGAAAGAAAAAAAAATAAACTTTAAAAAAGAGATTTTTTTATTGAATGATTTATCTGAAAGATGGCATTTCCATCTTTGGTGTTTCAGTATGATATATTTTAAAATAAATGTGTCCTAATTATTAATGTGGTACATTTAATTTTCAGTAACATATTTAGTTCAGTAGAGCTTCATGTATTTGGGTTGCAAAATGTGATCATTTTATTCATTTTACTTCTTATGATAGATATAAAGAGTTTGTTATGATTAAATTGTTTTGCACCAAGAAGCATTTCTGTTTCAAGTTTAAATGTAATATCTTAAATCAATTGTTGGTAAATGTTGGCAGGAAATAAAACCACCTCCATCTGGAGGTGAAACACATTCCTTTCAAAAGTTTAAGTTATACTGTCAGATACTGTCTACAGATTACTTGTATTCAACACTAAGTATATATAAATATTAATATTATTACTAAGTATTAATTTTAAATCAGCTGGACTCTTTATTATTTTGCTGCAACATGTTGGTTGTACCAGACTGCCATCTGGAGGTTAAACTTATTTTGTTTTAATGAAGTTTGTGAATTCTTTCAGAACAAAATGTCCGACGTTAATTCATGTGGTTCGTGGTCATACTGAGTTGACACTTAAAATCTGCAGTACCAGTTTTAAAGGGGTCATCAGATGCTAAGTTCGCTTTTACATGTTGTTTGAACATTAATGTGTGTTGGCGGTGTGTGTCCAAATCTACCCTATAATGATAAAAATCCATGCAGTGGTTTTTAATTAATCTGTAAAAATAATATTCCCTTTTTCAAAACGAGCCGTTCTCAGATGCCTGTCGGTGTGGCATCACACCAACAGAGGCCACTCCCACAATAGTTGATTGACATGAGCGTCTTACCTCAGATCAGCTGTAACAGTCCAACCTCCATGTTTTGGTGCAGGGATGTAAGTTAGACAAGAATTGAGCGACTGAGGTGTTGTGTTGCTGGATGTAATAATGAACAAAGTGGTCGTCATTTACTCCCGACATCTGAGCTGCTGAAGATGCAGTGGATTACATTTGTTTGTGAAGGGAATGCGCCTCCTGATCTACATAAATGAGTCTATGTTCACGCAAATCATTCGTGATCCAGTTTCACTTACAGCAGAAGTGAGTATAAGGGGTTTTTTTATGAATCTTTGCGATCGCCTTTCCTAATAATATGCTAGTTAGAAAGTTTAGCGGCTAAACACGTCCAGAAACGATATGGGGAATGCCTCCAGCGTGACCACACTCTGAAACACGTGTGCATACAGTCCAATGGAGAAGCGAGACGTCACGGGCGGGGTGACGTAGAGACCAGGAAGCTTAAACGCTAAATGCAGCTAAAGTAAACAGGCTCGTCACTCCATAAAGAGAAGAGAGGGGAGAGCAGAGCAGAGCTCATTTGGATTTAAAGCAGCCTTGACCAGAATGGGATGATTTTTGCAGAGCTAATTTTGGCAAGGTAAAAAGGGTGCTGTTTTACACAACCATTGAGAATTTTTAACCAAAGTATATTATAGACTTTTCATTAAGACCCTAAAGAATCATATCAACTTGTGGAAAATGGGCATCCAATGACTCCTTTAAAAAAATAGTAGCCTACATTTGACCTATATACATCTATTTGTACTATTCTACAAACACATTCTTTTACAAATTGAGGTTGGAGTTTCTGTGATAATGGACAGACTGGCATAAATGGTGTCAATAGATTGTAACTTGTACCTATAATACTCCTAATTGTTTTGACATGTGGCATATTGGTGGTACCAGACTGCCACCTGTTGGCTCATACTATCACTGATTTTGTTATGCAGTAATGTTTTTGTACAGCACTCTCCAGCCTTTGACACACTGTGTTTACTCACTGCACAGAAATATACGCCACTGTCATCTGGCGCTAGATCTTTCACTGTCAAAGATCCACTTTCAGCATCACTTTTTTGAGCATCAAATTTCTTCTCATCAACATCTCCAAACTCTGCTTTACCAGTAGTGCTGAACACAATGAGCCTCATAGTCTCTCCTGGACGTTGTCGGTACCAGTACATCTGGTTGTATGAAACATCCTTATTGTGACTGCAGTTCAAAGAAGCAGAACCACTCTTTGGTTTCCAAATCATTTTAGGCTCTTGAATAACATCATCTGCACCCTCAGTGTCTGTAGACAAAATGATAGTAAATTAATGAGAATGTCAGGTTATTGTTTCCTTACTATAGAGGCGATGTTAAAGTTTTACATACCTTGGCTCCAGTGCAGTAACAGAATTAATGCAATAATACCCCTTGACATGTTGAGTTTTGGTGTTGCGTGCAGTGAGTCCCAACCTTTGAAATGATTCAGCTTTAGCTGTTGTCAAACAGGATATGACATCACAGGTTGTAACATTAATTAAAAATACCACATGAATATAAATATGTATGTTATTACTCCAAAATATGATTATTAGTCAAATATTTTTTCCTTCACCAACATCTCATTACTGCTCATTATTGATAAAGAAATTATTGGCAAACAGAATTTAGCCACAAATAAACTGCAGTTAGAAAATATGGGGTTCCATTTGTGCCAAAAAAGAGGCGACTGCTTTGTGCTTGTACTACACATTTGTCTTTGTCTACAGTTATTGCCTAATTATTCAGGTAAATCAGTATATGTTGACGTGCATGTTGTCTGTTGACATCGTCTTAATCTGTCGTCCTGTCGTCTTTTTCTCTGTTTTTTACTGTTGTCCTAACTGTCATTTTGTTCTGTCGACCTGTTCTGTCATCCTTACTGTCGTCTTGTTCTGTCGTCCTAACTGTCGTCTTGTTCTGTCGTCCTAACTGTCGTCTTGTTCTGTCATCCTTACTGTCATCTTGTTCTGTCGTCCTAACTGTCATCTTGTTCTGTCATCCTTACTGTCGTCTTGTTCTGTCGTCCTAACTATCGTCTTGTTCTGTCATCCTTACTGTCGTCTTGTTCTGTCATCCTTAACTGTCGTCTTGTTCTGTCATCCTAACTTATGGGGTTCCATTTGTGCCAAAAAAGAGGCGACTGCTTTGTGCTTTGTACTACACATTTGTCTTTGTCTACAGTTATTGCCTAATTATTCAGGTAAATCAGTATATGTTGACATGCATGTTGTCTGTTGACGTCGTCTTAATCTGTCGTCCTGTCGTCTTTTTCTCTGTTTTTTTTACTGTTGTCCTAACTGTCATTTTGTTCTGTCGACCTGTTCTGTCATCCTAATTGTCGTCTTGTTCTGTCGTCTTGTTCTGTCATCCTTACTGTCGCCTTGTTCTGTCGTCCTAACTGTCGTCCTGTTCTGTCATCCTTACTGTCGCCTTGTTCTGTCGTCCTAACTGTCGTCTTGTTCTGTCGTCCTTACTGTCTTATTCTGTCATTCTTACTGTCGTCTTATTCTGTCATTCTTACTGTCGTCCTGTTCACGGCGGTCAAGTGAGCCGCCATCTGGATTTGCTGCACGTCTATTAGTGGAATTACGGTAAGGAGACAAGAAGCGGCCAAAAAGCTGACGAACATCTATATTTCAGCGGTTAAAATTTAAATGTGCTAGAAAACAGGGAAAAAGTATTTACAAAAATATATATATATATATATATATATATATATTGTTCATTATAGAAGATACAATTATATTACTTTTGAATACATTATTCTGTAAAGTTTTCTAAGACAGTAATAAGAAACTTTTAATAAGAAATTTTAATAATGCATGTAGAAAAAAAGGAGCAAACATTCAGTGTTAGAATGTATTTTAACAAACTTTATTTTTTCAGAAAACTTTACAGTATAATATATTCGAAAGTATATCTCGAAAGTATTCGAAATATTGTATCTTCTATAATGAACAATATATATATACGTTTTGTAAATGCTTTTTCTCTGTTTTCTAGCACATTTAAATTTTAACCGCTGAAATATAGATGTTCCTCAGCTTTTTGGCCACTTCTTGTCTCCGTACCGTAATTCCACTAATAGACGTGCAGCAAATCCAGATGGCGGCTCACTTGACCGCGGTGAACAGGACGACAGTTAGGATGACAGAACAGGACGACAGTAAGAATGACAGAACAGGACGACAGTAAGAATGACAGAATAAGACGACAGAACAAGACGACAGTTAGGACGACAGAACAAGACGACAGTAAGGATGACAGAACAAGACGACAGTTAGGACGACAGAACAAGACGACAGTAAGGATGACAGAACAAGATGACAGTTAGGACGACAGAACAAGACGACAGTAAGGATGACAGAACAAGACGACAGTAAGGACGACAGAACAAGACGACAGTTAGGACGACAGAACAAGACGACAGTAAGGATGACAGAACAAGACGACAGTTAGGACGACAGAACAAGACGACAGTAAGGATGACAGAACAAGACGATAGTTAGGACGACAGAACAAGACGACAGTAAGGATGACAGAACAAGACGACAGTTAGGACGACAGAACAAGACGACAGTTAGGACGACAGAACAAGACGACAGTTAGGACGACAGAACAGGACGACAGAACAAGACGACAGTTAGGACGACAGAACAGGAACAGAATAAGACGACAGTAAGGACAGAACAGGACGACAGAACAAGACGACAGTTAGGACGACAGAACAGGACGACAGAATAAGACGACAGTAAGGATGGCAGAACAGGACGACAGAACAAGACGACAGTTAGGACGACAGAACAGGATGACAGAACAAGACGACAGTTAGGACGACAGAACAGGACGACAGAATAAGACGACAGTAAGGATGACAGAACAGGACGACAGAACAAGACGACAGTAAGAATGACAGAACAGGACGACAGTAAGAATGACAGAATAAGACAGTTAGGACGACAGAACAGAATGACAGAATAAGACGACAGTAAGGATGACAGAACAGGACGACAGAATAAGACGACAGTAAGGATGACAGAACAGGTCGACAGAACAAAATGACAGTTAGGACAACAGTAAAAAAACAGAGAAAAAGACGACAGGACGACAGATTAAGACGACGTCAACAGACAACATGCACGTCAACATATACTGATTTACCTGAATAATTAAGCAATAACTGTAGACAAAGACAAATGTGTAGTACAAGCACAAAGCAGTCGCCTCTTTTTTGGCACAAATGGAACCCCATAATAAAATGAGGCTGGATCTTTTGCTGATAAACAATTAGTGTAACAGTGCCAGGTTTTTGTATTAGACAGAGGAAGTTTAGAGCACTGTGTCATATGCTGCACAGAAATACACTGCACTGTCATTCACTGCGAGGTCTTTAATTGTCAAAGTGCCATTGCTTCCTCCATTTCCTTTCAGATCAATCTTGTTTTTAAAGTCTGTCTCTATTTGATCAGTTTCACCATTAAGGTATCCCATTAGTTTAAATCCCAGAGTGCCCTGGGTCTGTTTGTACCACATCATTTGGTAATAGCCTGCTATACTGTGTGTACATATAAACACTGCTGATTCATCTCGCTCCTTTATTGATTTAGAAGGAGTCTGGTAAACAGTGTTACCAAAAGTAGAAGCTGCAGAGACAAAAAACATGAAAGATTTAATAATAAAGTTTCAATAAAAGATAGTTTACATTGAGTTTTGATTAAAAAACGAAGAAACACTTCATAAAAGGCATCATTACCTGTGAGCCACATAGTAAAAAAGAAACTTATAAGAATCTTATTCATGCTGTTTCTCTGTGCTACAGTGTATGACTGCTGAGAGTAAATGCAGTTGATGAAATGAATAAAGACAATGGAGGAAGTGATGTCACCAAAGGGAATTTCAAACTCATGTTTGCACATTTTAAATAAAAGTAAGTACAGTGTACTGACACTGGGATTTGTATTTTCTGTAATCATAGTAAGGAACTTATTTTGTGATAGATTTTTTTTGGAGAGGAGAAATTGTGAATTATGTATTTAGGAGAGTGGATATGATCCTTTGGTAACATTCAGATATTCGCACTGCTCACTTATATTTTCTCTCTGAAAGGCATTTTTATTTATGTTTTTTAATCAAAATAAATGAATTAATTTCCAGATTTTTTTAGAGTTTAACTTTTCCTTTAAAGTTGCAGGCTTCCAAATAATAATAATAATATAAAAAGTACTGGTTTTGTAAGGTTTTATACTAAAAACATGTTTTCAGATTTATTTTGTATGGATCTATACAACAATATTATATTCTGTTATAGAAACCTATGCAGAGTTTACTGTATTCTCTGTGTATATTTTTATCTATTATATATGCCATTTATTAGTTGTGTCACATTGCCACCTGTTGGTTATTATTGTCAGTGCCATTTGTTTAAGTGTAGTTTTGTACTGAACGATCATATAAAATATAGATTAACCTGAGTTTATAGATAATTACACATTTTAATTTTTAAAAATTCCTGTTGAAAGTAATTGAATGATTATATATATATATATTTAAAAAAAAAAATAACTCCCATCTTTGCTTATGTGATCACAGAATGTTTTCACAAAATCAGCTTTAAATACCATTTGACTACAGTGCAATCACTCTTGATTAAGTCATGTTCAACCTTACTATATGTATCTGTAACAAATCAAGCTAATTAAGTTTTCTTATAGATTTTCCAAAGGCTTAATTGTGTTTTAACAAATTTTCATACCCTACCATACAAGTAAGTCAACTAAAAGGGCAATGCTGAAAAGGAGTTGAATAATCACAACATAGATGTATTACAAAACATCCTAAAGCTCAAAAACATTACATTATATATTGACATTATCATTATCAAACAGCTCTGGATCTTCACAAAAAGTTCAATCAAAATGTATTGCAATCTCTTGATGAACATGCAAATTTTACCTGCTGTTTAGGCCTGTAATCTTTTACTTGGTCATATTTTCCAATTTGAATGTTCTAATATTAGTGTTAGCATGACATGCACACAAGATTAAAATATAGCTATTGTTACTAGAGATGAAAGACTAATATGAGACCATCTCCATGTTGCAATGTTGCTGTTTAAGACAGAATCACTGAGCACTGAGAACCAGGCACCAGAACAGACATTATTTTGGTGGAAAAAAAGAGGTCACAAAAAGTCATCCAAAAAGGTCTCATGTATTTATTTATTTATTTTTAGTTAGTTAGTTAGTTAGTATAATTATAATTGTATAATGACAATAGCAACAACAACAATAACAATAATTAACATTTTACATTATTTACATTTTACATTTTTAATACTATTTACATTGCATTTACATATGGGGTCACCAAATATGCAAGTAATACTGCCAGACACAAATATTACTGCCTTCAAGGCACCAGATGCTACCAGCTTCACAAGATGCTAAGACATTGATGCCATGCAGACAGCAGGCGTTAAACTGATGAAAAAAACTAATAAAAAGTGAAAAGACAAAGTAAAGAAATGTGGCTTTAGATTTCTTCTTCTTAAATTCTGTATTATCCATATTTTATGTAGCCACTTGGCTTGGGCGTTACTTCTCCCACTTTGTTTTTCAACTGTAATTACAGTTGGACATCTTTGTTGTGATGAATGCCATCTTACCGTTTGACAACTCATCCCTAAACCAGATGCTGTCATCAATCAACTCTGTGTCTTTGGGTTCTGGGAAGGATCCACACACTAACAAGAACAAGAGTATTCCCAGAGACCACACAGTAGTTGGCTTCCCATGGTACTTGTGGTCCACGTGGTACTGCAGGCGTGCAGAACTCTGGTGTGCCTGAAGGAAAAAGATTTTGTCTGATGCGTAAGCTTGAAATACTGCATATTCTCACTGTAAACAAAAATTATCTTAAGTTATTAAATTTAAAAATGCTGCTCAAAAAGTAAGATATGGTTTACAGGATACCAGTTTAACTCGTCACTTGCAGTCAAGTCCCAAACTACAGACATAATGCATGATACATACCACAAAAGTGTTTATAGCCAGAGTCTCGCAGGAGATCCCCACACCCAAAGTCAATTAGTTTGACCTCAAGTGTTTCCAGGTTGACCAGCAGGTTCTCCATCTTAATGTCCCGGTGAAATACTCCTCGCTGACAGCACATGTGAGCGGCCTTTGTTGCCTGTGCCATGATAGACCGTGCTGTGTCCTCGCTGAGGAAGCCTCCCTGAAGCATTGTATAATCCCACAGATCTTTGCAGGGTGATGGATGTTCCAAGACCATGATGTAACGTTTAGGCTGGTCCTGCCAGTCCAGCAGCTTAATGATCTCTGGAACTCTGGACTCCTTATTAACAAGGAGTAAAAGACTAATCTCTAATGGAATGGGTGCAGGATGACCAGGCTAGAAGAAAGATCATTGTTAGATGGAGTTGCTTTCTCAATTACTTTAGTCCAGTCTTGGACATAAATGTTGTCTGTATGTTTGCACAGTGAACATATAGCCTACTTACAACGCTGATGTATTTCATGTTCCTTGGCTTGCGGGCAATTTTCACTGCCACCTGAATGACCAAACAAAACATTTATTGCATTTACAACATGCCAAGTGCACTAGGTCATAATATACACTAAGAAGACTTAGAATGGACATAGACAAAACAATGTAGTACCTCAAGGCCATCCTCCAAGCGTTTCCCTTCGCAGACGCAGCCGAATCCCCCTTTGCCAAGCCTTTTGCCGATTTCATACTGGCTCAGAATGTCATCTGTTAAAAGATTAACAATTATAGATGACATGAAGTGTCAAACATTGACAGTATTGTGAGTAATGTTTGGGGCAGTAAATGTACCCTCTGTTGTCAAGTCCACTCTGCTTTTGTGAGCTGATGATGGAGCTGAAGGGTTTTGATGATCAGCAGGAGGAAAGTCTTCAAGATCACTGGAAACTGATTCCTCTAGATCCTCTTCAGACCAAGAAATGGACTGCAGAAAAATATAATCTAAAGAGGGGAATAACAAACAATAGGATGTTTTAAACAATAATTTAATATTACATACTCATATTATGACCTTTCTTCAGTTACTACATGAATGTAAAATTGGTCATTTGGTTTACCTTCAACTTGTCTCTCATATATCATCGCCTGGTCTGAGCTGCTGCTCTGTTCAGTGGATTTAAGAGACAGCAGCTTCCCATGACTCTTTGTCCTCCTTTTCTTTCTCATTGTCATCTCACGTTCTTCTCCAGCACCAACGGGCAGATGGTTCTCAGCAGCATTGGTGCTGGATGTAGGTGGTGTACTATAATGGGAGTCGTACACCTGATGGCCGAGAGAACATCGCTTTCTCTTTTGACCAGTGATAAAAGAGGTCTGCTTGGTTTCATCTGTGTTTAAAGATATATACATGTCCTGGAATAAACATCTGATCATGGTCTTGATCAAACTTCAGTTGAATTGATGAAATGATTAAGTGTGTGATTTTTGTGGACATTTCCCAAAACATAAACTAGGTTTCTATCAATGGATACTCATATTTAGCTTAGAGTTTCATGATGTACGAAGCTCTAGTAAACAGAAAACAGATACAAATGGTCAAACGATTGTTTGATTTACCCTCAGCTCGTCTCTCACCAATGGCTGCAGAAGTCTGGTCCTCCACTTTCTGACCCTGACTTGAACTGCTGTCTAGAGAGGGCAGCTTCTCAAAGCTAGTCTTTCTCCTCTTCTTTCTCTCCTGGCAATCATTTCTCTCACTAGCATGCTAATAAACAAATCAGGGTTAGTGTCTATGAACATTACGCATAAAAAGACTGGATTTCAAAGTGCACTATAGAGTGAGCATAAAATACACTAAGATGTCTTGAAATGGTGAGACAAACTATTTGCCAGTTAAAAAATGTAAGAAAATTACAGCACCTCAAGGTCACTCTCTAAACGTTTCCGTTTGTTGGATGGAGCTGGAGGGGTTTGAGCCTGCTGGTCTTCAGGAGGAAGAACTTCGAGACTACTGAAAGGAGGATCCTGAAGATCATGATCCTCAGGGACGAGTCTATAGACTGAAGAGAAATATGATCTAAAGGGGAATAACAAAAAATAGCATATTTCAGTCAAATAATAATAATTAAAGATCGCGTACTCTGTTTCTCAGGTACTACATTAAACCATTTCTATCTGCTTTTGACATATCCTGAAACACATATCTGATCATGACCTTTGGGATTTCATATGGTGTTGATTTTTTACATTTGTTAATTAATTACAGTTTATGCTAGAGAGCAGAAAAATTTATTTAATCAATTTATTTCATGAATTTATAAACAATTGCACATTGTCATTGTCAAATTGCTTTTACCCTCAGCTTGTCTCTCATATATCGGTGCAGTAGCCTGATCTGAGCTGCCGCTCCAGTCACAGAAGTAAAGGAGCACCTTCTCAAAAGTAGTGTTCAAAAGTCTCAGATACTTATCAGCCGCATTGGTGCTGGATTTTGATGGTGTACTCTGATCAAAGTCGCACACCAAAGCGCTAGAACTGTTTTTTCTCTTCAGTGCCATGATAACAGTTTTTTACTTTGGAAAGTAACTCTGTATCGGGAACTATTATTAAACCGCACGCTTGAACGTTCCATTTCTTTATAATGCCAAGCTTGAGCGACGCTTTGGAATGCGCGGGTTATCAATTAAAAAATAAACAAATACAGGAATTCGTGTATCGCTGAAATGTTGCCTATCTTTGCTCACATCTTATATCAAGGGCCTCACTTCCTTTAAAATAAAAACCTGCAAAACTAAACGAATTCTCGTCCATTAACAAACACAGTTTACATCATGAAATGTCAACATTAATAAGAGAATCATTCAAAAAAATGTATTGCCTTGTCAAGAGAAAATATATTTTAATATATTTTAATTTTAACGTTTTAATATAATACAATTAATATAATCACCCTAAATCATAGTAAAAAAAACATGCTGAAGTTACCATGTTTTCTCAAACTTTAAGTTAAGCATCCGTAAATAAATACATACCCAATCCCCAGGTGGTGCATAAAATAACCTTTTCCCAAGACAGATTTTTTAGGATGTTATGTCCTTCAGGGGGGACTGATTGTGTCTTGTTATTCTAATTGAATGTATTGTTATAATAAAAATAAATAAATAAATAAATGAAAAGTTAAAAAAACATAACTACACCGGGTGCCTTTGATCTTGAAACCTAAAAAAACATATGGTTAATAAAACATATCGAGAAAACATGAAATAAGTTTGATGTTATTAAAGATGATAACTGTTTTTATAGTTAAAATCTGAAAGGTCATGCAAAAGTTACCCCAGCTTAGAGTCCTGCCAGTAAAGATTGGCCATTTCCACTACTGTACATGTTGAGCTGGGGGAGGTGGAGGGAGGCCATATAAAACAATACACATGCATTTAGAAAAGTATTACAAATCAATCAATCAATCAGTCATCTAGGATGCTCTGGGTTGAGGAATGTTGAGTTACCTGAGAACCTATTTTGCACATAAATTAAGCATGAGCTTGCCCATATGCTCTTTGATTGTCAAGCATTTGTTTTCATTCCACAAGACATTGTATGGAATTCTGCTGCTTACTTGTACTAGAGTGCCCCCTTTTGGATGGTATATCTTTCATTTTAATAAAATACAAGTACATGGTGTTTTTGTACATCTGCCTCCAGTTTTTGACACCGTGTTTACTCACTGAACAGAAATACATGGCACTATCATCTGGCTGTGCACTTTCAATAGCACATTTATGCACTTCAAATTTACTTAGATCAGAATACAATGACTCAAACTCTCTCCTTTTCTCTGCCTGTACCAGTACATTTGATTGTAGTCAACACTCTTCTTGTGAGTGCAGTTTATTTTGCCCTGAAGTGTCCAAAGAATGTCAGGCTGTGAAACACCATCTCTGTTTGAAGCACCTAAAGAGAAATTATAATTATTAATAACTGTTTCTGTATCAACACAAAGTTATTCTATTGTATCATTTAACATGGTAATGCTCTGGAAAAATAATCATACATTGAGTCCAACAAAGTGACAGGACAAGTAGAACAACGATCATGTTTAATGATGCCTGGGAGTGCACTGGTCATGGTTTTGAGATATGATTCAAATTCTGTCTTTGTTTGTACCAAAGTATTCAGTCATAGCTCTGTATATTGTGAGTACAAGTGATCACAGCAGATTCATCTTGTTTCTTTAAGAGGTCATCAGGTGTCTGGAGTACAGTTTTACCAAGACAGACAACTATGGGGAAAACAAAACAGGAGTTTATAATTAATGTTCGGACTGAAATAATCTGTATGTAAAGTAAATATTTTACTAGTCTATTTTTGTTTATACCTACCTGTTAATATCGTTAGATATGTTAAGGAGAGTGTTCATCATGCCAGGTCTCTCTATTATGAATGAAGAAAGAAGCGGTACAGGTCAGCTTTACAGGTTCTCAAATGCTGACACCTGAAAAAGAATGAATGAAACATTAAAAAATAGGATTCAGTCTACACAAAATAAAGATGTGCAGCTCAGGCTGAGCATGATTTTGACTTGCATCACAGATAAAGTAAAAAATTGATCTTTATTGATCTATTGATCTATTGATCTTTTTTTCTGCATCGCTGTGTGAGGTTGTCAGTGTGAAGTTGTTTTTGAAACCAAATTGGTTTTATTTTCTGTAGTAATTGACAGAGAGCCAGAGATGCTGTCTACATATAATAACTTGCATTTAACCCTTAATATTAATTATTTTGATTCAACTGACATGTATAATTGTTTGTACCAGACTGCCACATGTTGACTAATGCTGTCCTTTTCATGTACAGAATGTTTTTATACCATTTTACACAGTACTTTCCAGACAATCTGTGTTGACTCACTGAACACTTACTTTCAGGAGCACTTTTATGAGTTTCAAATTGATTTATATCAGCATCTCTAAATACTGGATCTCCATAAGCAGGAGTGATCACAATGAGTCTTGTGCAGGATCTTGTCTTGAAGGCTTACAATATCACTTCCATCTGCTGTTTCTTACACAGTTTGGCTACAAAGTTGCCCGCGTTCAGACTACTTTTTCCTATTTTTTCTTTCTCATCATCTTTAATTCTGTATGCATCCTGTGTGTGTGTGTGTGTGTGTGTTTTATTTTTATTTATTTTTTTGTTACTAAAATTATTTCAGTGCTTTACCCCATAACCTATAATACACTCAGTGTGACAAATGTACGTCTTTTGCACTTGAATGAGTGCACTAAATAATATCCACTATGGTTTTGGACACTCAAAATAGTGCACTAAACACTGTCAGAAAAAAAGGTACATTTCCGTCACTAGGGCGGTAACCTAAGGTACAAAAGTGAAAAGGTACATCTTGGTATCTTGCCTACCCCTAAACAGTACATATTACTACCTTAAAGGTAAAGGTACATTTTAGTACCTTAAAAGTACACATTGGTACCTTGAAGGCACATATTAGTACTTTAAAAGATCATATTTGTACTTTTTTACGTTAGGGTACCACCCCAGTGACAGAACTGGACCTTTTTTTTTTTTTTGACAGTGTAGGTTTTGGACACTGCTGCATTGCTTAGAGTTTATTATGCTTTGACTATGATCACTTGTACATTAACATACACAAAGTAACTCACAATATTGTGTCTACAGTGTAGGTTACTCAATATTAACTTTAAACTTCTACTCAATTTTACACTCACAGTGAGGTTGTTGTTCTGAATATTGGAGCTGATATCCCAACTAATGAAGCACCCTGAATTGCATTCCTACATGTAAATCCAGGGGATTCTGCCAAAGTTAAGAACAACAATCTTTATAGTATCAAAAACACAGAGTACCAACCAAAAGAGATAGTACACCACAAAAAGGAAATTTTCCTATGATTTACTCACCCTCAAGCCATCCAAGTGCTAGATGTATATGACTTTTTTGCTTCAAAAAACTAATATAAGCAGAGTTACATTAAAGTAAGTCATGGGTCTTCCAGGCGTTATAATAGAATTGAATTGTGGCCAAGATTTTGAAGCAAAATAAAATGCATCCATCAATCATAGAAAGTACTCCACATGGCCTCCGGGGGGGTTAATAAGGGCCTTCTGAAGCAAAGTGATGCGTGTGTTATAAAAATATCCATATTTAGAACTTCATAAACCGTAATCTCTAGCTTCCGCTAACTGTCATGTGTGCGTTCTAGAGAGAGTGGTGTTTATGTAGCATTCTTTAAACTCCAATTATTTTCATCTGAAAAAGAAAGTCATATACACCTGGCTTGAGGCTGAGTAAATCATGAGCAAACTCTTGGATTTAAACTCTTGGGTTCTATTTGTTGAATAAAACTTGGAACTTGTACATTTGTCAGAAGAAGAACAGTTTTGGTCATAATAAAATAAAATGCTAGTTCTGCTTTGGGTAGTTTTAACTGTAACCATGGGTTCAGCCTTTCTCAAGAGAAAGAAATAATATTTTGTATTTAAAGAAATAAGACAACAGAAAACATTTCAGTTCAATGATTGTGATTTATTGTAATATTAACCTCACTGACTCTACAGTTTGGAATCAGCATGGATGGCAATGAATGGATCTTCTTCTGTGTTACTGATGCTGAAGGTGGCACGTCCATCAGCGGCCACTGATACCTGTTTCCCTGTACAACTGCTCCCACTCTTGTCTCCAGAGATGACGTCACAGTACGTACCCATGGGCAAGCCAGTGTTCAGTGTCACATCCAAAGCCCTGGGACATTCATCAAATCCAGTTAAGGAGCAGTTACATGCTAGTTTTGTATTATTACACATTTAACATGTTTATTATTCATGGATTAGAGTTCCAATCATGAGTTTCTTACCAATCATCATTGTTGATGATAATGAATCCTTTGTTGCCACGGCTAAAGGCAATCTGATTATTTCCGTTGTCCCACCAGTTGGAGAGAGGCTGGCCATTGGCCACATTACGGAAAATCGCCATATTCCTGCAGTGAGAAATACAGTGTTAAGACAATTGCTTTTAAAACCAAATACAGAGGGACTAAAACTCAAACCCACCTGATTTGACGCCATCTGTGTTCGCACACCCAGTTGTCCCCACAGGTGGAGTCTGGGTTGATGGGTACTGGCTTAGTGGATCCATCAGAATAGCTTGGAGGGCCCATCCAGTCATTCTCATCCTTTGCCATGAAATTGGATAGTCTCATGAGGGGTTAAAATTCCTGTTTATCAGTGTAGTGACAGCTACTAAAAGTTTTTAAAAGAGCACTATTACCTTTCCGTTCACAATTTTACGTTCCCAGCGGTAGCTAGACATGACTCTGGTCACACCGTATGGATGAGCCAACATGAGCCCTGCAGCGATCTTATAAAGCCTGTAAAATTTACAATGTAAAACATACCACTCACAGTAAAAGCAGTCATAGTTCTTGGACTACATATTTTACCTAGAGTCCCAGAATGTCAGAACAGAAGCTCCACCAGCACCGTGGCCTCTCTGATTATCATGATTGTCCACAAACACCACGGCTTTATCAGAAGGCATGAAACCCCAGCCCTCTCCCCAGTTCCTAAAACAAAACACTCATCTAAACTATTGGAAACTTAGCTGAGTGTGATTATGAAAGCAAGTGACATGTTGATATCACTATATATGATCTACTCATTACATATTATTACATACTTCAGATAGCTTAGCTTCTCTCCATCCCATTTACGAACCACTGTGCCCAGTTTCGCACTGTGCTTGAATTCTGTCACTCTTGCAAGCCCATGGTACTCACTGGCTGTAATGGGCTCCCCACCCAAGTCAATAACCTATAAAAAGTTTTGCTAATGCTTTATTAACCATTTAGGTGAGTGCTAAGTTAATAGGATAGAAAAAGGCATGGAATTACCTCTTGATAAATGAAGGGCTTGGTGCCAGTTGGAAACCATTTGGTATTGAGTGTTTTGAGTCTGCCGTACACATTAGTAAGATCCCCAGGCCACATGTGCTTACAAGCATCAACTCTGAATCCAGCCACACCCAGTTCGATCAGTTTGTTCAGATAGTCGGCCAATTTTCCTCTAACATAGTCCTTCTCCAGAGCCAAATCCAGGAGATCTTCCAAGCGACAATCTCTGACCTATGCAAGATGCAGATAATGACATTGAAATGATCCTTAGTATTAGTACTGGTGTAATTTCTGTACTGTTTATATTGTAGGATAAGAACCCAGAAAATAAACCTGGTAAATATCGTGGTAGTTTTCAATGTTCCCACTGCCACTTTTACATTTGCCATCATTGAAGTCCAAATATGAGTAGGGAACAGAGGGAAAGTCCTCCTTGTTTCCGTTGAAGTATGATCCACAGCTGGAGGGAGTGCCCTCTCCATGAAATGATTTACACATGTGGTTGATGACAACATCCACATAAATGTTCACCTACAGCACAATAGCACACAAAGAATGTGATTAAGCTCTTTAATGTACTTACACTACTACTACAACTACTACTAATAATAAAACAAAAAGAAAGAAGTGGAAGAAGCAGAGTGCTTTTGTTTTGTTTTTTCCTTTTAGTGTCATTTGTCCATTATTGGCCTTAGTTTTGCATTACCCCAACATTGTTACAGCGTGTGATCATGTCCTGCAGCTCTGCTTCAGTTCCTGATCTGGAACACAAGTTGTAGCCAATTGGCTGATACCTCTGCCACCAAGGGTGCCAAGGATTAGACAGCTTGACGTGCTCACTTGGGGGAGAGATCTGTTTGAATATAAGCCTTATTAAGAACCACTTGTAACAAATAAATGAATATCTAAAAATGTTTAGTTTCTTATTCATCATGTTACCTGTCTTTATACTCACAAAAATCAATGTAAACATACCTGAACTCCTCCATAGCCATTTGGTGCCAGGTATCTCTCACATTCTTCAGCTATATCTGCCCAACGCCACTCAAACAGGTGAACAATGGATGTCCTACCATTTTTCAAGTTTGGGTTGTGCTGAGCAAAACTCAACCCAAAGAGCACCACCAGAATCAGGAGCTTCATTGTGCCTTAGGACAGGAGGAAGCGTGTGAGTAAATGATCTCTGTGATTTAATTTATACGGCAGCCCGGAGCAACATCCTCCAATAGGAAACACCAGAAAATCTGCTTACTGGAAAACAAATAGGTGTGCAGGTATATCGTTATCAGTTCATGAGACGGCACAGATGTAAAGTCTTGTGCCTTTCCCACAGTACAAAAGGTTTGTGTATGCAAAAGGCATTTTTTAAAAGAAAATGTGCTTTATATATAAAATATTAATGTTACATGTGAAATTTATTATACAGCCCTGTAAAAAAAAAATATATATATATATATATATATATATATATATATATATATATATATGTGGCCATTTAAGGGAATGGCCCAGTCTAGACTAGACTAGATTACCCAATAGTCTCCATTTGTATTTGTTAGGTTTGAATGCAGTAAAGATTTTTACTTAACAGTAAATCTTCTGCAAGGTACATTCTCAATGGGGCATTCAAAGAACATCTGGGGACACTGGAAGCAACCATTATTGAAAAGGGGATGTTTGTTTAAGATGAGTTTACAAGATTCATGATTAGACAAGCGGACGCTACTGACACCAGGCGTATTCAATCAAACCAGGGGGTTCAATCAAACTAGTTGCTGACTCATTGTCATGCTACATGAAGCAACGGGGTTAAACAGCATGTGGTCTCACTTCTACTCAGGTAGAAGAACTTTTTGTGGAATGGAAAGTTTTCACAGATGTTAAAAGTTCTTCATGAAATGTAGGTGCCAATAAAGAAGGTTTTAATGTTTTAAGAGTGTACATTGATAAAAACAAGGTAATGTCTGAAGGTATTGTGCTATGTGTTTTGTGTCTTTGAGGGTCAAAGGTTGGAATAAAGAAGGAAACAAGAAGACTTGTTATGTCCTATTGCCCACAATTCCACCAATCTCATGTGGTTTCTGAAGCAGCCGGGTAACCTGCTAGAGCCAAGGCACATTCATGAATGCATCAAAGTGAATGTTTCAGATACATTTGTCCTAAGTACAGCAAGTTTGCAGAGTAAGTCAGAAACAGAGTAGAATATAAATCAGTGATTCATCATCCTGTGTGAATGGTATCAGTGTACTGATTAATGGCCTCTATTTGTTTTTGACGCAGATGTAGATAGAGTGTTAAACCTGTCAATTTACACCAATGCCACTATCGTTTTCATAGCTAAGCAACCACTCATTACAGTGCTTCTGTCAGGGCTTTCTGTAGCGCAGCTGTCGGATTTCCCACAAAAGCAAAATCTAGCATGACATTGCAAAACAAACTAGACATTAAGATAATTCTTAATCTTGTTTTATATTGGAATAATGATTAAGACTGCTTCTTTTTGTTCGCAGTTTTTGATAAACTTAGGTAAGTTATGTAAGGAGCCCAAATTATTTGGCCCAAATAAGCTTTAAAACCACTGCTTTAAAGAGCTATAGCCTTCCACACCTGTTACATTTGTGAAAGAGACATTTTGTATGCTGTAAAAAGTTGAGGGATTGTGCTGCTCTGACTTCAGTTTTGAGATCTAAATCATTCTCAGAATAAACTAGAAGATTCAGGAGTAAAACTGCTCATCAAAAGAATGAACTACATTTTAAACTTAAGACAGTAAGTACAACTATATATACTTGTTAGAAAGAAGTTGACATTGGTCTGGAGCTTTTAATTAATTAAATTCAACATGAACGTATCTATTAAATGCAACTTATGATGCTTTGAAGTGATTTTTAAGTGATTTAGATCACCAGTGAGTTTCTCTTTTATTCCTTTATCTTGGTTTATTAAATGTTTACCAATTTAATTAAATGTAATTAATTATTGGAGTGTTTAAATGCTGAGTCTGGTAAGCACTGGAATAATGCTTATATAATGGTGAGACCTTTCAGAGACCCAGTACCACACAGGGCAAGCACATTTAAGTAATCTGAAATGTTTTAAATGCCTTTTGTATTTATGTGACAAACCTTTTTAAACATTTTCTGTTCCTAAAAGGGTAAAAGGCACACAGAGAGAGAGAGAGAGAGAGAGAGAGAGAGAGAGCAAGAGAGAGATACAAATTGTACAGAAAATAGTACAAAATGAACTAAGGATATATGTTTTTCTGTAATGGTTTTGTAGCACTTAAATATAAAAAAAAATAGGGATGATTTAGGGCAAGCTTTAATAGGTCACTGAATAAACATATGTAAACAATTGAAACATTTTACAGAAATACAATAAATGTTCTGTGAAGAAATTTACGTGTTTGTTGCACACTACAGGTAACACAGCCACATTTATATCTAGGAAATTCAGAGCAATTACAAATGATCAACAGTACTTTTTAGCACTCATTTTTATAGGTCATCGCTTACAAAAGACTCTTAAATTATACTCTAGGTTCAAGTCCTCTAACAGATCATTGTAGAAATCTCATAATGTGAAGGTCAGTGTGTCTTTAGTTTCTATTTATTGTCTGACTCTGACGTCTCTGTACTGGCTCCTCATTCACCATCAGCTCCTAAAAACGGAAAATCCTACAATAAAATACACAGTCATATATTAGACATTACTGCTGTCTGTCATGTCAGATCTGGAGATCTGGAATATTTTAAATAATTTATATATCTAATATTTTACAATACAAACACTTACAAATGTTTAGTCTTTCCAGTTTCAAATTTGAATCATTCTTTAGATCTTTGAGCAGCTTCACTGCTGATGCTTGTAGTTTATTCCCATACAGGTTCAAATCTCTCAAGTGTGAGGGGTTTGATTTCAGAGCTGAAGCCAGAGCATCACAACCTTCATGCGTGACATCACAATCAGACAAACTGTAAAAGAACAATGGTACACTCTGTATGACGTTTTATAAGCAGTGTGTAAAATGACCAGTTCAATAAATCTTACAATAATGTGCGATGTGAATGGTTGGGCAGGTATCTATAATTTGTTATTCACTGAACTTTCAGACTTTCTTCACGTCTTGTGAAAAGTTTCACCAGGTACGTTTTTGCCATGAGACCAGGTTGAATAATCTTTTGAAACCTTGCCCTTTAAAACTTCAACATAGTTTAAATACTCAGGGATCAATTTCACTAAAATATTTAACGATCTATATCTATAAAGAGAATTCCTTAAAATTACTGGATCAAACAATGTAGGATCTAGAGAGATTGTTTTCAATGTATACCAATATACCAATATGGCAAGAAAAGTTCTTATCACAGGCTTGAAAAATTTATTTCAGAGTTTATTTAGAAGAGAAAGACACCTAGAATAAGAAATCCACTTCTGCAGAGGCCTAAATCAGTAGAAGGAACACATTTACTACAGGCCGAGTAATGTAACGATGATGGCTTACTAGTTACAAAATCAACTGCAATTATAGGTTAGCATAGAAAATAACCTTTAGTAATCCTCAGTTGTTCCAAAACTGTATAAATGAAGAGTTCAGATGCAAAAGCCTCTAAATCCATCTGACATATTTCTTTAAAATTAGCATTTCTTTCTGGCTACTTTGTATAGGTTTCTATGCAAGTACTGGTACTTCTGATTGGGCTGAGGCTGGAATTTAGCAAGCTTGAAGTAAAAGTATTTGATGGATGTATACTATGTGTCAGGAGCATTCACTCAGTATCATTATCTCATTTTTGACCAAGATGGCTTTTAGCTGGTTTTGCATCTGAACTCTTCAAATGTTTTTCTTCTGTTGAACACACACACAAAAACAATTGTAAAATGTGGGTAACCGAACAGTTTCTGGGGACCACTTTCTGAAGATCTGGGTTTTTTCCATACTTTGGAAGTCAATAGGGACAAAATTTCCTCGAATATCTTCTTTTATGTTTAACAGAAGAAAGCTCACACAGGTTTTGAACAACTTGAGGATGAGTAAAGGATAACAAAATTTCATTTTTGGGTAAACTGTTCCTTTAAAACTTCTAAAATAATACATTAATAATAAACAATATGTTTAAACGAGGACAAAGACGTGATTACTAGAAAGATGAACTTACTACAGAGTTTGCAATTTACAATTAGGATTCTTCAATCCATCACAGAGCAGTTTCACTCCTGAGTCTCCTAATTTATTCCCAGACAGATCAAGATGTCTCAAGTGTGAGAGATTTGATCCCAAAACTGAAGTAAGAGAGGCACAACCTTCGTCTGTGACACCACTGTCAAACAACCTGCAAAGAACAATGATACACTCCTTTCACAACACAAACTGAGTAGTTTAGTTGTGAAAACATTATTAAAGAGATTGGTATATTTGATGGATTATTGGACTGAGGTCCAAAATTCAGAGCACAAAACATCTAAAGTCTCACTTAAGCAGGGTAAATAATGTATTTTAATGTATTTTAGTGTAATTTTGGTAATTCAGATTTTACTGTTGAAATACTGTTTAACAATATGTGTTAAATGTATATCTCCACATTGGTGAGGCAGCAGAACAAAATAAGCAATAGGTTACATCTTTAAATTCCAGACTAGTTTACATTGTTGGCACAAAATTAAGGAAAATGAAATGACCATACAAAATGGCTAAGCATCCCTACACACTGAATGTTTATTTCTCAAAGAAAACAAAAACAGTGTCCTGCACAAAATCCTGTTCATAATGTTCATAGCAAGAACCAGATTGAGTTGATAGATATAATGTCCTGACAAGTTAAAAGTGACATTGTACAGAGAGTGCATGTGTAAGTCATAAAAGGACACACTCACACATGGGTTTCTTAAGTCTTTGTGTTTTGTGTTTTCTTTTGAACATTGTGTTTTGTGTGCCTGATTATGTATTAATCTATCAACAGGTCTAATGATGCGACCAAAATGTGACCTGACGTGTCTGACTACTAGAATTTGGTGGTACATTCACAGTGTCAGCTATATGAGTGTTGGTAGGTGCCCACTTTTCTTCCTTCACCTTCACACCTATGGCTACAAAGCGCTTGGCAGATGGGAGTCCTTTGACTGTCTGTGACCTGTGACTTCTTCCTCTTTCTGTCTTGTTTTTCCCTTTAGTTTTTTTTATTGGATGCCCTTGCTCTTATATGATGAGGATGGGTTACAGTAGTTTATATTGTGTTTCAAATGTGAGAGTCATATAAGATCTTACTGCAATATCTCCAGGTTACATTGAGGATTCTTCAGTTGAGCAAACAGCAGATTAACCCCTGAATCTAGTTTATTCCATGACAGATTCAAATCTCTCAGGTGTGAGGGGTTTGATTCCAGAGCAGAAGTTAGATCAGTACAACCTTCAACTGTGACACCACAATCAGACAACCTGTAGAGAACAATGACACAGTCTCGCAGTTCAAAACACACATATCAGAAGCAATGGTGTGTAGTGGTATTTTGAAGTCTCCTGTTTGTTGCTTTGTCAAATACAAATTAATGTGTAATGTTGCCAGTTATTTTCATCTTTCAAATTCATTTTCCGGAATGTAATCTGTCATTTTATTCCAGCCATTAGCGGCCGATTAGAGGCTTAAAGTTTCTTATAAATATATAGCTTATTTGTTTAATGCAGCAATGCTGAAATATTTGCAGTAGTAGTGCAGAAGTTGTAACATAGTATTCATTTACACTACAACTAGGCTTGCTGTAAAATGTACAGCTGGTTAAAATGGCTCTTAAGCCATAAATGTCAGAGTGATCTTACCACAGTATCTCTAATTTACAGTGAGATGTTGCCAGTTCAACAGAGAGCAGTTTCATTCCTCCTAATTTAATCTCCTAATTTATTCCCAGACAGATCCAGATGTCTCAGGTGTGAGGGGTTTAATTTCAGAACTGAAGTCAGAGCAGCACAACCTTTATCTGTGACACCACAATCAAACAACCTGCAGAGAACAATGACACATTTCTCATTCTCTACATTCAAAACACACAGACCCTAAGGAGACTAGAAGAACACAAAGTTTGTCTTCTTCTTTTTGTCCTCTTCTTTGATTCTCTTTTATTATGTCTAATTTGCCTGTTACATTCATGAAGCCTCAGCTGTACTATAAGTGGCTCCAAAAAATTGCACATTGCAATAATTCTGTGCAGTGCTTGAAGTAGAAAATAATTTTACTTTAGGGGTACTTTTTTGAGTTTGATTTGCATATGACAGGGTTCACGTGTGATTCATGAAACATTCGTATGCCACCAACCCCATCGTACAAATGATCAGACATTGCTAAATGTAGTGGCTGAAAACAGTTGCCATTTAAATGTCCCTAAAAATGTTCAGTTTACAAGCCTTGCCTCCAGAGGTGGAGAAACGTGAGAAAATTAAGTAGTAATCTCATTAAAGAAAAATAGAATTTGTTTGCAATTACAAACAAATCATTATAAAAGTATTTAATTCAAGAAAATACTTGATTAATGTTATAGATAGGCTATATGACATGCTGTCAACAGAATATTTAATAATTTTTAAATATTCAAAACGTTTTTAAATTATGAATTTGTGGCTTCCAAGAATGATAAGCCATAATTAAAATCATAATTAACCATAACCATTCATTTACAGTAAGAATTTACATTAATTAATGCTATCAATTAAAAAGGCAATTTAAAGAAAAACATTACACATACCAGTCAGCTGCGTGTGTTTTGTGTGCGCATGTGTGTGTGAGAGAGAAAGAGAGAGAAACAGACAAGTCACATATTATAACCCTGCTGAAAAAAACTACAAAAACCAGCACACAATTTGTTGTGTTTTTTTCTGATTATAATGGGAAATGTATTGGTTTCAGTGGAACCTATAAATGTTTCTACTGGTAATTGGTTGCGTTCTATTGGTGGCTTGTAAAACCACCAAATCCAAATGGAATATGTCCCAAAACACAGTACAGGAAACAGTTTTATAATGGTTTTAAAAGTTGATGGTTTGTAATGGGTTTTTTGTAGTGGAAGCCATTAAAATTTCTGTGATGGTTTCTATTGTTTGTTTTTTTTTTTTTCAGTAGGGAAGGCTAGGGGTTTTCAAACCTGTCCTGGAGGACCCCCCAGCCATGCACATTTTGTATGTCTCCTTAATCTAACACCTGATTCAACTCATCAGCTCATTAGTAGAGACTGCAAGAACTAAAATGGCTGTGTCTGATAAGGGGGACATACAAAATGTGCAGGGCTGGAGGTCAACAGGACACGTTTGAAAACCCCTGCGCTACACTACTGGGAATAGCTTAAGCCTCCATAATTAGTTCTAAAATAGTGCTTTGGAATTAACAATAGAGGCTTGAACAGTTTAGGAGGTTTAGAAAAGTGAAAAGTCCACAAAAAGTAAAGTGTTTTGCAGACAAGAAGCTGATGAATGTCTTTAAAACCCACCCAAAAACTATCTTGAAGTGTGAAATAATTTGAAAAATTAATGACCCAATGGAATTACATATGATTACTTCAGTGTCTGCACTTTACAGTGAGGATTCTCCAGTCCAGTAGAGAGGTGCTTCACACCTGAATCTCCTATGTTATTCCTAGAGAAATTCAGATATCTCAGGTGTGAATGGTTCGATCTCAGAACTGAAGTCAGAGCAGCACAGCCGTCATCTGTGATACCACAGCAACTTAACCTGTATTAAAAAAAAGTAGTTTTCACTCTTTCTGTTCAAGAAGTAAACAACGTACACATTATTGCACCTGAAAATTGCCAAATGTTATATTACTCAATTAAACAAAGTAGAATATATATTTATTATATGAAGAGTTCAGATGCGAAAGCCCTTAAATCCATCTGATGTCTTTCTTTAAAAATTAATTTTTATCAGGGTCTGATGTATAGGTTTCTATGTAAGTACCGGTACTTCTGATTGGGCTGAGGATGGGATTTTACCAAGTTTGAAGTAAAAGTATTGCACTGAACGCATAATATGTGTCGAGAGCAGTCACTCAGTATCATTATCTCATTTTTGACCGAGATAGCCTTTAGGGGGGTTTGCATCTGAACTCTACATATATAAAATATAAACATACAATCTAAAAACTGACCTTACAATGGGCAAAATATGGTAAAACTGTAGTATGAAAGACTTTTTTGGTTAAAAATTAATTACAGAGCAAATACATCTAAAAAAAAATCAGTGTTCAAAATGACATAATGGTAAGATTATAATGATGATTTAGAATATAAACTATGGGTTTGGATTACGCAGAAATATATCAGTTTCACATTATTCGTCTTTTGTATGGTTACAACACAAAAGCGAATGTTTTTCTTAAGTGATGGTGTAGTCTTTCAAGGTACTGATGGAAAGATTTGAATCTTGTAGTTGATACAGCAAGTACAGCAGCTGTGTCATCTGTCGTCCTATCATCAATTCAAAGGGAGACAAACTGGTCAAGTGGTGTGAGCTTGCTTGGATTGCCATAAGGGAGGTTTCACTAGGGGCAGTTTCTCATCCTAGTTTTCTGATTTGCTGATGAATACACACCGCTGTTGGTGTGTGCTATATGGCTGGATTTTTTCCGTTACAGTAGCCAGCGTGCACTAAACTGTATGCCACACAGCTTATGTCAACATTAAAAAAATGCAGCATCAACTTTTACGCTGTACTCAAGCCAGTCTCGATTAGTATAGCAACTAGAGACAAAAGCTTTTTTTTACTGCTGAAAATGTGTGTAGGGTACTGTGGTAATATCACTTGATTAGGCTGATCGATACCAAGATCATCCACGGCCTGTAGAATTGAAAAATCTGCCTGGGCTCCTTAATCTACAAGTTTGAGCCAACAGGTGGTTAGGTGATGTCAGATGGAGTAGGTGGCACTGACTAAGAAAACAGAGTGCTAATATGTTCTGAATTTGTGCATGAAATTAATTTATTTTAAACATTACCTACACTACCGTTCAAAAGTTTGGGGTCAGTAAGACTTGTAATAGTCTTTAAAGAAGTCTCTTATGCTCATCAAGGCTGCATTTAATTGATTAAAAATATAGAAAAAAAACAGTAATATTGCAAAATGTTTTTACAATATAAAATAATGTTTTTTATTTTAACATACTTTAAAATAGAATTTATTCCTGTGATGAAAAGCTGAATTTTTATCAGCTGTTACTCCAGTCTTAAGTGTCACATGATCCTTCAGAAATCATTCTAATATGTGGATTTATTATTAGAATGATCAATGTTGGATAATATCAACAGTTGTGCTGCCAAATATTTTTTGGAACCTGTGATTTTTTTTTTCAGGATTCTTTCATGAATAACAAGTTTAAAAAGTACAGTGTTTATTCAAAATATAAATATTTTATAACAATGTAAATTATTTATTATTAACTTTTAATGAACTTTTAATTATTAACTTAATACATCCTTGGTGAATAAAAGTATTCACTTCTTAAAAAAAAAAAAAAAAAAAAAAGAAAGAAACAATAAAATTGTACTGACCCCAAACTTTTGAACGGTAGTGTATATACATATATTAAATGAATTAAAAACTGTATTGGGGGCTCAACCACTGTAACAAGCACTATAGCAATAACACAACTTCTCCTGGCTGTGACCAACACTTATTTTAGGAAGAGGGACATTCACTTGGCCACCTAAACCATCAGTGGCCATGCCACCCAGATCGACTGCTGGATGATCCGATGGCGAGACCTGAAGATGGTGAATAACAACAAAGTGATTCCATATGACAGCCTTGTGCCCCAACACCATCTCCTGGTAATGGACATAAGACTAGTCCCGCTGTGTCAGACAAGGAAGCCAATGACTTGACCTGAGCGAATCAAGTGGTGGAAAATGAAGGAGCAGAGGGGCAACTTGGCAGCTGTGCTGGCTGAGTTTGCCGTTAACTCTGAACAACCGTTGGAAGCCATGTGGAATGAGGCAATGGCCCAGATTCATCAAGTGAGTACAAGGACTTTGGGGAAAACCCAGCCAGGCCAAAAATATATTGACAGGCAAACCTAGTGGTGGGGTGAAGAGGAGCAAAAGGCCATTAGAGAGAAAAAGTCAGCATACAAGACCTGGAGGACCACACGGCTCGATAGCAATTGGGAACGATACCGGTCGCTGAAGCTGGCAGCGAAACAGGCGGTGGCCACTGTGAAGAGTCACCATTACCAGGAGTTGTATGACCAACTGGATATGCCAGGAGGGGTAAGTAACATGTACCGCCTTGCCAAGTCTCGCCACCGGTCCGCTCAATACATCAGCCATGTCATGCAAGTCAAGAGAGCTGACAACCAAGTCCTTCGGAACCCGCCCTCTATCCTTCATCGATGGTCAGTGTATTTCTCTGGCATCTGCAAAGAAGAGTTCCCACACCCGCAAATTCCAAGCCCTCCACCCACCCTTGGCCCAGTCCCCCGGATCTCGATTGCAGAAGTGAAGCTGGGTATTGAGAAGATGAAAAGAGGCAAAGCAACTGACTGAGGCCTGGAAGATCCTTGGGGACCCTCACCGACCTGTTCAACCAAATTGTGGCCGATGAGGGAAGCCCGCCGGAGAGGGTACAGCCACATCATGCACAGCGATGAGGACTCCATGGCAAAAACAGCGCTTTGTTTTGATCCTGGAGGCTGCCTGCCACGAGGAAGACCCAAAAAGCGGTGGATAAACTCCGTCACAGAGGAAATGAAACAGTGGGCCTAGCCCCGGAGGACATCACAAATCGAGCCAAATGGAGGAGACAGAGCCGAGTTGCGGACCCTGTGTGAATATAAGAATGCCAGGAAAGAAGTAGGGGGGCACAAACCTTTTTGGTGAGGCCCTGTGATCACAGATTTCTTTGCAATCTGGTTAAATTAAATTTTATTAAACAAACTATAATGAAACTATAATGAATTTTTATGCATTTTTGTTTTACTACAGGTCAATCTGTCAAAGCATTTACACAGATTTTAAACTATAAATTAAACCTGTATTAAAACTATATTAAACCAAAAAGAATTTGTTTTCCTGTGTCTGTCATCTGACCTGGTTTTCTCAGTGTGTCTGATTAATGATTACGATCTCATGTTCTGTTAATTATCTTGTTTATTCTCCCTGAGTTACCTCATTTAGTTTGTAGTTTGGAGGGTCCAAAATATGACATGTATTTTAGCAGAATTGTCAAATATATGAAAGACGTACAATGAAAGAAGAAATTCTTGCTTTTATGTGGACAAAAAAGGGGGGAAAAGATCCGAAAGATTATTTATGTTTGTTAATCATTGTGAATCAAATTATTTAGATTTCATAACAAGTAAAAGATACAAATCAACAGTTTCCTCAATATTAATTTGATAGGTTCACTGAGAAAAAACACACATGACTAGCAGAGATGATCTTACAGCAGTATCTCTAGTTTACAGTGAGAATTCTCCAGTCCAACAGAGAGCTGCTTCACTCCTGAATCTCTGAGAAGATTATTCTGCGATAAATTTAGATCTCTCAGGTATGAGGGGTTTGATTTTAGAGCTGAAGTCAGAACAGCACAGCCTTCATATGTGATACCACAATCAAGCATCCTGCAGAGAGATGAAAAACATACTTATTACACACTATGAACAAAACAAAAACAATGAAAATAACTTTACAGCAATAAAAAAATATCTTGCGAATAAACAATAAACAGTCAAATGTAAGTAGGCACAAAGTGCAGTATTGCACCTGTATAAGAAGGCATTTTATTTAAAACATATGCAGTGATATATGCAGTGTTAGGCAATGTCTTTGTTAATCTGTTTTAAAAAACAGTATTTAAACAACTTAAAGCTTACTACTTTTAATATGCTGCATAAGAGAAAAATAAAAAGTGGGTGACTTCCTGTATGCAACTGAAGGAGTGAGTCGCGCCTGGGAGCAGCTCCGTAAATGTAATCTTGTTTCAATAGTTAATGGGAACATTACATATTCTTAATATCTTAAGACAGCTTAAGCTTGTCCTTGTCGCTACCATGCGGAGATGTAGACGTGTTTCCCCAGCTCCTGACGAAGTCGATGACTCCGCCATCATGTCCGCCGAGGCCTCGAGTCTGACTCCAGCTTTTTTAAAAGAGATGCTTACCACAATGATTTGTGACAAAATTGCTTCACTAAGATCTGAGTTTCTCAGATTCTGTTTTTTTCTTCTTAAATTTTAGCTGACTCTTGCAGTAGATAGGTTATTGCCTCTGGCCTATTATATGGGTTAACAGTGACCTTGGCCAACATATATGCACCAAATTACCACACATTTTAGGGACTATTACTCTTTGCTTTATGAATCAGAGCCTCCCACTTAAATTTTAAACTTTTATATTCCCTTCCTGTATGCGCGGTCCATGCCAGTGGAGTATTCTCCTCTAATTTTCCCTTAAAACGTGGTACAAACATTGCCCACTTTCGCCTTTGGTTTTTGCATTGATAATAGAACCCTTGGCAATTGCCATTCACACTGTTTAGTAAGTGTTTACTATCAATTTCTTCCTTTACTTTTTTCTACCTACCTCTCTCTCCTTTTTTTTTTTTTATTTCTTAAAAATAAATCTTGAATTTGCACACAACAAAAGCATTAAAGGTAATTTAAAGCAATATTGCAGCATACCAGCATATTTGAAACACACTTTGGAAATGAACTGTTTCAATCTATAAATTACCCTGATTATTATTGTTCATTTTTAATACTGGTCATTTACCATTTTACTGATGAGGATAATGACAGGGGAAAAGGGGGTAATCTAATCATAAAATGGCACAAGCTGGACTCTAATTCCTGTTAAACCACATGCAGCAACTGCATTCTGCCCACCAATGTCTCCAATATGCTATTTGGTTTGAAACAAGCTTTTAACTTTATCATGTTTTAAGAATCTTAGTGATACTTACTTAACTGATCTGGATTCCTTAATCACAGGCAGCAGCTTTTCAAGAACCTTTAAAGAATTTTCAGGGTTACTGTTTTCTCTTAAATATGTTTTAAGATTAAACTCATCCAGTTCATTTTCTGAAGTCAACAACACAAAAGCTACAGCTGACCAGTCAGATGAAGAGAGTTTGGTTTCAGATATGGTTCCAGATATCAGATAATTTTTTATTTCCTCCACTAGTGATTGGTCACCTAGTTCATTCAGACAGTGGAGCAGAGCGATGGATTTCTCTGGAGAGTAATTAGAGCTGATCTTTTTCTTAATGTACTCAACTGTTTTCTCATTGCTTTCATTGCTGCTTCCTGTCTGTGTCATTAGTCCTTTTGGGAGAATCTGATGAGACTTCACTGACAGACCCAGAAGGAAACGCAGGAAAAGGTCCAAATGTCCATTTTTACTCTGCAGAGCCTCATCCACAGCTCTTTGATGCAGACCAAATAATGAAACATGTTTCGATAAACTATAATGAATGAAATTAAATACTTTCGATAGCATACTTTGATTGGTGACTTGGTCAAACACATTTATGTTGTTGTTTGTAAAGGAGAGGTGTACATACAGAGCTGCTAAATGTTCCTGAATGCTCAGATGAACAAAGCAGTACATTTTTCTATGACACAAGCCAAACTCCTCTCTGTAGATCTGAGTGCACAATCCTGAGTACACTGATGCTTCAGTTACATCAATGCCACACTCTCTCAGGTCTTCCTCATAGAACATCACATTGCCCTTCTCAAGCTGCTGAAATGCCAGTTTCCCCATTTTCAGAATCATGTCTTTATCTTTTTCTTGATTCTCATAATCCTTCTCATGTCTGATGTTTATTTGAATCCTCAGGAAGTATGTGTACATTTCGGTGAGAGTCTTGGGAATCTTATCACTCTCTGCCTCACTCAAAATGTCCTCTAGTACAGTGGCTGAAATCCAGCAGAACACTGGGATGTGGCACATCATGTAGAGACTTCTTGATGACTTCAGGTGTGTGATGATTTTAGTGGCCAGACTGTGAACTCTAATTCTCTTCTTAAAGTATTCCTCCTTCTGTGGGTCACTAAAGCCTTGCACCTCTGTCACTCGATCAACATACTCAGATGGGATGAGATCAGCTGCTGCTGGTCTAGAGGTGATCCAGATGAGAGCAGAGGGAAGCAGATTTCCCTTCATTAGGTTTGTCAACAGCACATCCACTGAGGCTGATTCACTTATATCACACAACCTCACATTGCTTTGAAAATCCAGTGACAGATGACACTCATCGAGACCATCAAGAATGAACAACAAATTGTTATCACTGGATAGAGTGGATGTTTCCATTTGTCTTATTTCAGGCAAAAAGACATGAAGAAGATCTAAAAGACTGAGGTTTTTGTTCTTGATTAAATTAAGCTCTCTGAAAGGAAGAGGAAATATGGCAGTGATGTTCTGATTTGCTTTGCCGTCAGCCCAGTCTACAATGAACTTCTGAACAGATACTGTTTTTCCAATCCCAGCAATTCCCTTTGTCAGCACAATTCTGATAGTTTTGTCTTGTTTGGGTAAAGGTTTAAAGACGTCATTGCATTTGACTGGAATGTCTTCTGTTCCTGCTGTCCTGGATTGTGTCTCAATTGGTTTCACCTCATATTCAGTACTGACCGCTCCACTTTCACCTTCTGTGATGTAAAGCTCTGTATAGATATCCTTCAGAAATGTTGGGTTTCCTTGCTTTGCTGTTATCTCATGAAGGTAATGATATTTGTCCCTCAAGGCTGACCTGAATCTGTTGAGGAAGATTCAGCAAGATTAGACTCATGGCTGTAGTACTGTGTTTTGTGAATTAAAGAGGTAAATATAGACAGCAAACACATTTTTGTATCATTTCCATGCAGAAATGTACACCATGATTTTGTGTTTTTCAAATGTTTGCAGAACAAAATTATTTGAATTTGCTGCATTATTGTGTGTTGGCAGTGTATGTACAAATCTATCCTAAATGATAAAAATCCATGCAGTGGTTTTTAATTAATTTGTAAAAATAATATCCCCTTTTTCAAATCGAGCCATTCTCGGATGCCTGTTGGTGTGAGGCCGCTCCCATGATAGTTTATTGGCATGAGCGTGATACCTCAGACCCACCCTAAATCAGCTGTAACAGTCCGACCGCCATTGTTTCGATGTAAGTTAGACAAGTATATCTCCGATTGTAATAATGAACATAGTAGTTGTCATTTACTCCCAACATCTGAGCCGCTGAAGATGCAGTGGATTACGTTTGTTTGTGAAGGGAATGCGCCTCCCAATCTACCTAAATTTGTCTCTGTTCGCACAAATCATTCGTGATCCAGCTTCACCTACAGCAGAAGTGAGTATAAGGTTTTTTTAGGAATCTCTACAGTCACCTTTCCTAAGTTTTGTGGCTAAACGCGGTAAATGCGGCTAAAGAGAGGGGCAGGGCGAGCAGAGCTCATGTGCATTTAAGAGACCAATCCATTAGAATGGGAGGTAAAAGTTGTAAAAGACAGTAAAAGTTGTTTTACACAACCATTGAGAATTTTAAACCAAAGTATATTATAAACTTTTCATTAAGACCCTAAAGAATCATATCAACTTGTGGAAAATGGGCATCCGATGACCAGTATACTTTTACGGTAGTATACTGTTTTGGAAGTGAAAAAGAACATAAAATTTACAGTGAATAACCATAAATTGACATTCCCACAATTCCCTGTTACATTTTCTTCTTATTTTTTTTTCTTAACAGTTCCGTACATTAGAGTTTTATGTTACATCTAATGTTGTTAAATTAATGTTTATTGCATTATTTCAGTTTCATGTATGTTTCCATAATGGTGTTTATGTGAATGACACCGTGCACCTTCTGTACATGTTAATATTTAAAAGCTGCTTGTGATAGCCTTTGATTCATCATGTGACTTTCTCATCACCACTTGCTTTTTGTGGTTATCAGTGTATTACAAAGGTACAAAACAAAATTCAGTACTTCAGTAGATTGATAAATTAACATTATATCAGATTATGAAATTACAGTATTTAAATGTAAATTATCAATAGAACCGTTAAACTTAAAACGCTGCTACCCTGTTTTTTACGGTAAAATTCTGGCCGTTTACTGTAAATATTACAGATTTTTTACGGTGCACGTGTGGCACTACAGATGAACATGTATTGATCAGTTTGCCTGTGCTCAGATTTGTGAAATTTGATTAGCTTATACTGCTTTTTGGCATTATTCTTCAGATTGCAAAATTTGAAAGGGACTGTATAATTATAACTTTATATAAAAACGGCATACCTGAAACCAGGACATGTGTTTCCGCTCTTAAAAAATTGTTTTGGATCCATACACTGGTCACTCTTATCAGACATACAGCAGAGCTCCAGTTCTGAGCTTTCATGCTGAACCAAACTACAAAAGGGAGAGAATAAAGTTAATCTAAATTACTGTGTGAGCAACATTGTTAAAGTATCAGATGAAGAGTTGTAGTACAGAATATGTCATGATAAAAAATATCATTGTATAACAATGTCTTGTGTAGTGTAGTAAAATGTTATACCTGAGACCAGGCCATGTGGCTCTTTTCTTAAAATTTTTTGGTTGATCCATAGACCTGTTACTTTTCATTGACACACTGCTGGGCTCTCGTTCTGATCTCTCTTGTTGGACTGAACTATACAAGAGAGAATAAAGTTTATCTGAATTACTGTATTCAACTGATCACATATTCATTTATCATAACATATTTAACACTTTATGATAAGAACCATCTTTGCACTTTGTGGGGACTTTACTGGTCTGCCTCACTCTTCATTGTTTAAATCGCTAAATATAACTAAATTATCATCATATATATGATATCATCTGATATTTTTTATCAAATTCTGACATCACTAGCTTTTTTTATTTTAACCATTATTGTTCGTTATTCTGTTAAATTAACAAGTTACACTTCTGACCTTTTTCCACAAATAGCCCCCTGGCTGTAAGATTGTTTTCACTTACAATATTGACACTATCATCTGCTACAATACTGAACGAGAGAGTACACTATAAATCCCTAGAACAACTTGTTAAATTGTACAAATCAACAACATGTATGTTAGACTCTATTCCTATTAAAAAGGATTGCAATAAATGCTTCTGTAAGTCACAGAACCTCTTTTTAATATTATTCATTCAGCATTATTAGGATATGCCCCATAAACTTTCAAGCTGGCTGTAAAATGGTTGGGCTGTGAGCTTAGTGTCCTGCTTTTTGGTTTGGGCCACTGCCCCTCAAAATGTCTGTGCATGGCTATGTATGGCACTACAGATGAATATTTAGTTTGTTTGTGCTCAGATTTGTAGAATTTTTGCATTATTCTTGTGATTACATAACCTAGGAGGGAGTGTATAATTATATCTTTTTAGAGAAACATCATACCTGAAACCAAGATATCTGTTTCCCTTCTTAAAATTTTCCGTTCGATCAATAGACCAGTCAGTCCTCTTAGACACGGAGCTGAGCTCCAGTTCTGACCTCTCCTGCTGGCCTAATCTGTAAAACGGAGAGAATGAAATTCATCAGAATTACTGTATTCAAACAATCGCATATTCATTAAAAAGTAACAATGAAATAAAAATACTCTAATAGAAAGAACTCTATGAGTTCTCTATGAGACCAACCACAAATGAAAATGTCTTTTTAATAATAATGTCTTTTATAAAAATGTCATACCTGAGACCAGGCCATGTAACTCTTCTATTATAATTTTGTGATGAATCCGCAGACTGGTTACTTTTCATTTTCACACTGCTGGGATCTCGTCCTGACCTCTCCTTTTGGACTGAACTGTAAAAGATAGAGAATAAAGTTTGCATTTTTAGAAAAACTTAGGACTTTAGAGACTTATTAGGGCCCTATTTTAGCGATCTAAGCGCATAGTCTAAAGCGCACGGTGCAGGTGCACTTGGGGTGTGTCCGAATCCACTTTTGCTATTTTAAGGACGGAAAAAAACGATTGGTGCACCTGGCGCATGGTCTAAAAGGGTTGTCCCTATTCTCTTAATGAGTTGTGGGTGTGTTATGGGGGTAACGTGCATTAAACCAATGAGAGTCTCATCTTCCATTCCCTTTAAGAGCCAGTTGCACTAGTGCCATGGCGGATTCGCTATTTACTCGGCAGAATTTGCGAGAAGTGCGAAGGATGAACGCTTCTCCAGAGAGCAGGATCGGCGCAAAGGAGGGCATTTACGGGCTGAGCCCACTCAAATGAGTTACTGTGCACCACCTTTCAAAACTTTCCCCTCCTTGATGAACGTGATCGTTTTCTAAACCAAAAAAACAGCTTGCATAAGAAAGCGATTGACTATCCATTATGACATGTAGGCATTTTTATATTTATTTACACAATCATAATCTTTTACATTGTAATCCTTTCATTTTTAATATTTGGCATGTTTGTGTGCTGATGCGTGTCCCTGTGTGTGTAATAAGCAGAGTGTATGTGCATTGTGCACCTGCCTATAGGCACATATTACTAACGCACTCTTTAAACAACAAGAAAAATATAGCGCCATTGACTTTAGACCAGGTTTCAACTGGTCAATGGCAAAGTCTATTTCAGTTGCCTCAAAATAGCAACGCGCCAACAATGCGCCTGAACGCACCTCGTTTTCAGACCAGCACACCCATGGGCGCACAAATGCTAACTGCGTCGGGCTGAAACCAGGAAAAATCAATTGCGTCGCGCCAGGTGCCACATTGCACCGGGTGTATGATAGGGCCCTTTATAGTTTTTGTCTTTTCAATACATATTTTACATTTATATCTTATTTAATAATAAACATCAAATGAAGACAAAAATATAAGGGTTATTCGATAGAGTGTTCATTCAAAGCACCTGCATCCTGGAAAAAAATCTTCATCTGTGGATGTTTGTGTGTCGCCCATGATGGAACCGAACAGTTAAACCCACCACTGACTCTGAAAAAGGAAAACACAACAGTACAGTAATTAAACAGGCTTTATAATTCAGTTTAGTTCAGTTCAGCAACTTTATTGTACACAATATGGAAATTTGCTCTTGTCTTTACCACAGACAATATAAACCTCAATACATAAAACAGGACACCAAGCTAGCAGCTCAAACAACACCAGAGGCCAGTCTCGAGAGACTGGTTCCCTTAGTAGATTATTTGGCAGCGTGGAAACTACTGCCAAATGTATCTGCTTGGGTCCTGTGCACTGTAGAGCAAGATTATCGCATTCAGTTCAGTTCATTTTAGATCTGTGTCAGGTGAACCGCTCAGTTATGCTTCTGAAGTTCAAGATGCTGACAGTCAAGCAGGTCGTGTCACAAATCAGGTCCAAGGACTGGCTTGTCACGATAGATCTAAAAGACGCTTATTTCCACATCTCCATCCTTCCTCAACACAGGAAGTTCCTAAGGTTTGCTTTCAGGGGCGAAGCATGCCAATATCGGGTTCTTCCGTTCGGCCTAGCACTTTCCCCCTGCACTTTCGCGAAGTGTGTGGATGCAGCTCTGACTCCTCTGCGACTCCAGGGCATCCGCATACTCAATTATATTGATGATTGGTTGATCCTTGCTCAATCAGAGCAGATGGCCGTTCAACATCGATCACATGAAAGAGCTGGGGTTGAGACTGAACGCCAAGAAGAGTGAGCTTTCTCCATCACAGTGAACCACTTATCTAGGTGTGGTGTGGGATTCGACTACGATGCAGGCACGTTTGTCACCTGCTCGAATCGAGTCGATCCTCACTGCAGTCACGAGAGTGAGAGAAGGCCAGTCACTCACTGTGAAGCAGTTTCAACAACTGTTGGGTCTGATGGCAGCTGCGTGATTCCTTTTGGCCTGCTATACATGAGACCCCTACAGTGGTGGCTCAGGACCAAGGGGTTCTCCCCGAGGGGAAGCCTGTTTTGCATGATCAAGGTCACGTGGCGATGCCTACCTGCATTGGATATGTGGAAAAAGTCTTGGTTCCTGTCTCAGGGCCCAGTGCTGGGAGTTCCTTGTCGCCGCATAACGCTAGCGACGGATGTATCCCTCACCGGTTGGGGAGTGGTCACAAGTGGCCACCCTACCCATGGTCTGTGGAGTGATCGCCATCTCTTGTGACATATCAACTGCCTGGAGATGCTGGCCATGTTTTGGGCTCTGAAACATTTTCTCCCAGACCTAAGAGACTGCCATGTGTTGGTGCACACCGACAGTACAGCGGTGGTCTAATACATCAACCACCAGGGAGGTCTGCGTTCATGCACCTTGTACAAGCTGGTGCACCAGATCCTTGTGTGGTCCCAGGACAAACTCCTCTCACTGAGAGCAGTTCATATTCCTGGGCATCTCAAATGTAAAAATGTAATGCACTTTGGAACAAATGTGGAAGATCCATACTTGCAGCTGAAACTGTTTAAGATTTTGGCAAGGTGTAACCCTTTGTTCATGGCAGTGGAAAGACTTCTGAGGATTATCAAAGAAAAGCCATCAGAGTCATCTGCACAAACATAAAGGATCCAGTGTAAGTAAGAACTGTGCATGTTTTTTGTTAGCATAATTAAAAAAAAAATGTTTTGAATGCCTTTAGAACTGTTCATGTGTTTCCGTACTCCCTCTTGGGCATTAACTGCATCCCAACATCCATTATCATTGGTCCATTTTAGCTTTTTTTACTAGATGAATGGTTATATATTGTTATTGATCAGTGTTGCTGTATTACAGGTTTAATCCAGCTGAACTTGCAATCTTTCCCAGCTGCGTGCAAGCTGTCTGTAAAGCTGAACACTCCTTTCAAAATGAAATTTTGGAAGACAACTTAAAAGTCTTTTACATTTTCATTAAACAGTTATATATTATACATTATATATTATTTATTTATTTATTTACTTAAAACTTAAATATCTTGCCATTTGTTAAGTTCAAAGAAAGCAGTGGATGAAACAATTAAAACAAATTTTTTTTTTGCTCCTTTTCTGAGCCTCATCCTGAGGATCTTGTAGGAGGATCTATTTTTTTAATAAGCTTTTATTATTATTATTATTTACAGCATTTACTTTTACCTCAATTACGTAAGTGAAAAATACTTTTCATACTTAAGCAGTCTACAATAAATATCAGATACTTTAAAACTTTTTACTTCTGCCAAAGTCATTTTCTGGTAAGATGTACTTTTACTCAAGTGTGGAAGGTACTTTATTCACCACTGTAAATAACTTTATACTAGAAATCTTAGAAATTTTAAGCTATTAAATGTGGTAGTTATATTGGTCTACTAGCTTTCACTTTCGTTTATAGTGGATAACTCTTCATAATATACAACTCATTTTAAACTCTTCAAGCTTCCAACTTTAAAACGAAATCAGTCACAAATGTAACCTGTTAGGTTAACACAAATACTGTTTACACTGTTAAAATGGCGAAACAAAAAGTTAATACTTTCACTTGCAGTTTGTGCTCGTGAACTGCCATAAAGTTGGCTTGACTTTGGACATTCCATATTCGCAAATTTAGGGACTGTCTCTAAAGTTAGCTACATTCAAATAAATTGCTGAATAATAGGCCTATGTAAATATGCGGTTTATTTCACAACCGAATGGGCTCAAAAACAAAATATGCCATAATTTAAAGCTCAATAGCATTTTAAGAGAATGACTTAGTCATAAAACCATCTGTAAAGTGTTCATGTGCAGTTGAGGACAAAAGTTTACATACACCTTCCAGAATCTGCAAAATGTTCATTATTTTAATCAAAATAGGGATCATACAAAATGCATGCTATTTTTTATTTAGTACTGACCTGAATAAGATATTTTACATAAAAGATGTTTATATATAGTCCACAAGAGATAATAATAGTTAAATCATAGTAATGACCCTGTTCAAAAGTTTACATACACTTGATTCTTACTACTGTTGTTACCTGAATGACCCAGTTCTCAGAGATTGCCACAGACGTTAATTGTTGGCCAACTGTCTGGCAAGCAATGTCAGGAATGGCAAAAAAGTCAAGTGGTGGACATTAAATAATTTATTTCCCTTTCTTGACAATACATGCTTTCGTATAAATTGGGGAAATGACCTGTACAGCTATGTACAATCAATGTTATTACCACCTCAAAGAAAACATACAATAAATATTAATGCATCATTTAAATGAGAAAAGGAAATGTCTGTAAGCTAAAATTAGCTGTTATTTATCAATTTCCCAATATATCAAACTAACATTTACTCACACAACTGCCATGTCATGAAGATAAAAAAAAAAAAGAACACAAATTTCTCTCAGACTAAAACATTTGAGAGGAACAGAAAATTAATGCTTGTCTATTAGACAGTTAACAACATGGAAAACTATATAGAGAATTTGTCTATCTCAAGAAAAAATGTACCATTCGTAAGACTTCTTGAATGCAGATGCTTAGGGAATGTCACTCAAGCAGATTTGAAACAGAACTGAAAACGAAAACAATAAAAGGTGTAATTTACTGGGATCACTTAAGTACAAAGTGCAAGTGGTAATAATAACCGCAAAACATTCCACATGTTTGAAGACTATTTTCTAACACAGTATTTGGAAACAGAAACACTACACAACATTGTGCTGCTTAAGCCATAGAAATCGATTCGGTGCAAAAAAAGAGTCAGTCTTTTATTTAAACAGCTAATAGTGTGGTTAGCTAAGAGATGATTATTGTAGTAGAAATAAAAGCAATGATGCTACCAGATGACTCCTTTTTGTCCTTTTGAAAATGTTTACAATAACTTAAGTATTTAACTAGTTTAGCTTTTGCATCTCACAGAAACTCTCAGGAAATGACCCTATTCAAAAAGAATAAAATAAAAATATGTACATTTTGCACAAAGAAAATGAAACCTATTTTACATTTTTTTTCAGACATTTTCATAAAATGAAGCAATTCTTTAGTTTTCTATTAGTAGCAAATTAAAAATGTCACTTATTAGTGTATGTGGAAAAAATATAGCCATCAAAGGGACAGAACCTGTAAAATATGAAAATCATCATTTACTCACCTTCATGTTCCAAACCTGTATGAGTCTGTTAAACATAAAATGACATCTTGAAGTCAGTGGCTACCAGCAACTGTTTTGTTACCAATATTCTTTAAAATCAACAGAAGAAAAAAACTCATACATGTTTGGAACAAAATGATCACAATCTTTAATAATGAGAATGAGCATTTTTCTTAAATTACTGTATCAAGAATATTAAAACACAAAATGTAACAATCCTTAAATAGGTTTCATTGTCTTCATGCAGAATGTAATTTTTTTTCTACTGATTTTGGGGTGAAATATGACCCTGACTTTTCTTTGCGAGATTCTCCCTTGCATCCAACACAGGATGTCATGACCAGCAAAAGTCACATCATTTTGAATAACATGTAATCGACATTAAACCTAAATGATGTGGAAAAACCTATGGTGCAGTAATCATGTTCCCAACAAAACACTACACCATCTCATTCATAACACATGATCATATGATATTATTAAACCTTGACATGAAGGCACTACAAGGATGTTTGAAAGTAGGGTGAGAAGAGACAAATCTAGTTAAATCTACTCCAGCAGGAGCTGTGCGTCTTCATTCCTGCGGCTTTGAGATACAAGACTCGATGACTCCAGTTACAGTAAATGTCAAGCACAAGTGCTGCTGAAAAAAAAGCTCCAGTCTTCCTCTGATACTTCATTTGGGGATTAGACTTCTGCTACCACAGCCTCTAGTTGTCTGCCACTGAGACACCAAGACCGCTTTAAACAAAAGTATAAGCAGCAAAACAGATCTTGACGGGCATCAACACACTATTAAAACAAAGCCAGCACACATATTGTAGGCCGATTAGTCAGCCTGAATATCGATTCTGATCTAATGCAGGACACAGGAGTACATTTCAGAGAACACAGCTCACTCTTCTCCTAAGCGCCATTTCTGAGACTCTTCTTGACGTGCATCTGGATGAATCTGGTTCCTCATGCCGCCCAGCACATTGGATGTTGCTTCTGTGGCAACGATAAGAGGTTTAACAACTGCTGGAGGAAGCTGTCGCAGGACTCCGCCCACAGCGCCCGTCATGCCCCTCTGTTCATGCTCACGTGTCGCAGTGTCATAAATGGTCAGGGCTGTGTCCGTAATCCCCTACAAACACAATGCACAGAAACAGTTTATTATAAACATACCAGTATATGCCTCATGTCAGTCACTCAGGATTATTCATCCAACAATTAAAAATCTGCCATGATTTACTTGTCCTCATGTTGTCCCCAACACATAAAAATCTTTAAAACACAAATTTATGTGTTTTTAAATGAAACTTAAGATATTTCTGACTCTCTGTTAAGAATCCATTCCACTAAATTTCTTAAAGGTCCTCGAGTCAGGACTCAAATTCGAGATGGCCAAAAAAAAAAAAAAAAGTTTAAAAAGCCACTGTAAAAGTGATCCACTGGAATCAAGCAGTTTAATCCAAGTTTTCAAGAGATATGATTGCTTTATATGAAGATCAAACTTAATTCAGGCTTTTACATATATACACAAACCTCACTGGTTCTCACACGTCAATCAAGCATGTTTGAGCTTTCATTCACCAAATGGTGTGCTCTATGTATGTACATTCATTTCTGTTTATATGTGAATAAAAGCGAAAAAGTCAAATTTGTTAATCATACAAAGTGATACAAAGTTTGATTTTTCGATGTCTTTAGCCCTATTCTGATGATAATCGACCCTTCGCAAACAGGAAGACTGATCTGACGAATCATAATTTTGTGAAGGGTCAACTGCATCTCATGAGGGTTTTTTTTTTTTTTTTTTTTTTTTTTTTTTTTTCACCATTTACAGAGGGTAGTGTGTGATTTTATTGCCGTCTGAATCCAGAATGTCAGTGTTTATCTTACACCACCCGCATAAAAATTGAACTGAAGAATTGAACTGCCGTCCAAAACCACATTTCTGAGTTTACAAGAAATCGATTCAAAATTCATACTTAAATCCTTTTTGATCACTGCAGGACACTGTATGGTAACCGTTGTACTTCACTGTAATTTGCATGTATATCCATTTCTGAAATGCTTGAAAGCATTCATATACAGTAAACTATATCACGTCTAATTATATACAATTAAAGCATGTCTGTTTTCCCATTTTTAAACAGGAGATTTAAATAATCAAATAATAAATAGGATTATATATTTTAAAATATGATTGGAATAATAAGAATACATTTTACATAAGTATTTTTTAAAATACATTTAACAATAATAAGAATACATTTGTAAACAAAATTCATTTTATTTACAGCAGACAATCATGTGACTGGCCACATGAGCAGCGCGTTCCACTGTGAATAAATCGGCATCCGCATCCAGCGTTTTATTACTGATGTGCCATGTAAATTTATTTTTAAATAACATCCACATGAGAAACAATTACCATCCGAACAGGGCTTTTGTGAACTTCTTGAAGTTTAAGAGTTGTGGAGGAATGAATGAATGAATATTCAGTGAAGGGAAAGAAATCTCAAGTTTCATTAAAATTACCTTGATTTGGGTTTTGAAGACATGAGTTTGAGTAAATGCCAGTTTTTTATTTTGGATGAACTACCAACATGAACTGGCATTCACAACTTATTTCTGTAGCATTTCAAAGTGGTATTATTAAAATTGCAGATGAATTGTGCAATAAGAAAGTAAATCAGTTTGGAGTTTGTGACAATCCCTGTCTGTTCATTTTAGGAGCGTGGTGACTGGTTGCTCCACCTACGATTTAATCTGACGGGCCGTTCATTGGCTGCACCTGACGCTGGCTGAGACGCTTCTTTTAAAAGAGGCTGATAGACGTGTTAGCATGGGGGGGGATTTGGGTTTGAGGCTTTGTTTGAGATTCTCCTCCTTTTCAGTTTATTTGTTTGGTTTAGGTTTTGCTTTGCTTCCCCCGTTTTGCTTATGTTTTAGGTTTTGCTTTCTGTTTGCTTTATGTTTTAGTTTTCTGACCCTGCAACAATACATTACACGTTCATTCAGACACCCCGCATTACATACTGATGAAACTGACGCTTACAGAAACATTGTTTTATTTTATTATTTTCCTGTTTTTGGAATTAATTTATGATTAATAAAGTCTTTTCTTTTTGAGCTCAGTTATAGTCGTGTGTGTGTCCCTTTTGTTGCTTCCCTTTGAGCCAGGGGTTGTAACAAGTTCATGTTAACTTACTAGAATTAATTGTACAGGGCCCAGATATATATCATGACTATCGCACAAAGTGCTCATACCTCTTTTACTACGCTGTATGCTTTGGCCACCCCCTCTCTCAGGTCCACAGGCTGATGGGCCAGACAGTAATGGGAGTACCGTTTAATCTTTTTGCATTCTTTCTCATCTGGCACGGGAGATACCATGTCGTAAGCAGTTTCAGCAGCAGCCTGCACAAAACACATAGAACAGATCAGAAATCATTTACGGATAAGTAAAGCAAATTGATTTTAATGTGATCAGTATAATTAATGTGTTTATGTTTGCCACTGTCATATGTTGATGAAAACTTGATGAATACATTATAAAATATTACAAACTACCTCTTTATGAGACACTCCGCAATAATTGTTTTCAACACAAAGAAATCAGTTTACCTGTATTGTTCGCACCATCCGATTGGTGAGCTCCAGAGCTGCCATTGCGGTGGAGGTTCCGAAGGAGGCTGTGCCACGCTGAAAGCCACGCACTATTCTTCCATCCTTACGGTATTGCTCAATGGGCAGCCAAACCAGATCCCTAAAACCCTGAACTGTAGCAGCAAAAGAGGGAAACACTGCTTAGTCATGTAAATTAAGTGATTATTTCTTACAGACACCCATTTTAATATTTGGTCAATAGCACGTCACAACAGAACTACACAGTGTGTGTAGGAATGTGTTGTGCTAACCTAGCTGCACCAGGGAATGAATGGGCCCCACGCCTCCCAGAAGTCCCGGCAACTGGTTCTTCTTTATGTCATTCAGCCACTCATTAATAGCATATGAAAAGAGCTTGTCAACACCCAGTAATCTGACAAAAAATAAAATAAAATAAAATACAAATTATCTTAAATAAAATGGCTGAAATACATAACATCATAAACACATAGTGAACATAATAAAAACTTTTTTGAAATGCTGTATTTTTCCTACCCTTGTCTGTAACACAGGCGCCGTAATTTAAGCTCTGAGCAGTTCAGTTGTGTCAGTCCAATCACAATACCAGCAAATGTGCCCTGAGGAATAAGAAACAAACATTATATCCACATATCATATTATAATACTTTTATAGAGCATTTACTAAAAGCAAATTAAACCTACAAGCTTATTTTGTAGAAAAATTTATTATAACAATACAGTTCAGTTTTCAGAGCGTTGCTTGACTGATTCATGTTCATTTTTGCATGTCAAGAACAACAGTTTTTCTGACTAATCATTACTAATATATTGTTTCACTGTGCTTGTAACATAATTCACAATCCAACATACGTAAAAACACTAAGGCCAAATGCATGCATGCAAAAAAAAAAAAAAAAAGAATTGTTTGTCATGGATTCTGTAGATAGCTCACCTGCTCCATGGCCATGTGTTTTCCATGGTAGTCTAATCGAATTGGCACCTCTGAAGTGAATCGAAACTCTCTGGAAAACAACACAGGTAAATAAATTCTGGTTTGCAGTTACTGATTAACTTATACCTAAAGAATTTGAAATGTTAAAATGTAGATTGCTGTAGATCAGAAGTATCCGATCCTGGTTCTAGAGGGCCACCTTCTAGCAGAGTTTAGATGTAGCCCTAATTAAACCCTCCTGAACCAGCCAAATTAGGTCTTCAGGATCACTACAAACAGAGATTGTCTTGCTATTGAGAGATGAGAGGGGCTGTATTACTTACTATTGGAGAATGCGTAACGGTCAACTTGGATCACATGTGCCCTGATAACCAATCACATTACAAACCTTTTTTTTTTTGGTGTAAACTTTAAAAAGTTTTGTTTAGTGTAAAACATTAGCTGATTAGCCAATAGGGTGTCAATTCTTTAAAGGGGTCACCGGATGCTAAGTTCACTTTTACATGTTGTTTGAACATTAATGTGTGTTGGCAGTGCATGTACAAATCTACCCTATAATGTGAAAAAAAATCCATGCAGTGGTTTTTAATTAATCTGTAAAAATAATATTCCCGTTTTCAAATCGAGCCATTCTCAGATGCTTGTCGTTGTGGCGTCACACTGACAGAAGCCGCTCCCATGATAGTTGATTGACATGAGCATTTTACCTCAGATTAGTTGTAACAGTCCAACCTCCATGTTTTGATGCCGCTGCAGGGATGTAAGTTAGACAAGAATTGAGCGATTGAGGTGTTGTGTTGCTGGATGTAATAATGAATGTAGTGGTCGTCATTTACTCCCGACATCTGAGCTGCTGAAGATGCAGTGAACTACATTTGTTTGTGAAGGGAATGCGCCTCCCGATCTACATACATCCATCTATGTTCGTGCGAATCATTCATGATCCAGCTTCACTTACAGCAGAAGTGAGTATAAAGGTTTTTTTATGAATCTTTGCGATCGCCTTTCCTAATGGTTTGCTAGTTAGCAAGTTCAGCAGCTAAACACGGCTAAATGCAGGTAAAGTAAACATGCTCGTCACTCCACAGAGAGAAGAGAGGGGGGCGGGGCGAGCAGAGCTCATTTGCATTTAAAGCAGCCTCGACCAGAACGAGCTAATTTTTGGCAAGGTAAAAAGGGTGTTGTTTTACACTACCATTGAGAATTTTTAACCAAAGTATATTATAGACTTTTCATTAAGACCCTAATGAATCAGACCCTAATGAATTATGTTTTTTTAACTAAAGGTTGCAGGCTTGCCTTACAGTGGCTTTGCTACAAACCTCCAGGCAGGTGTTTTGGAGCTAAACTCTGGAGGAAAGTGGCTCTCCAGAAGCAGGACTGGACACCCCTGTTGTAGATGGATGCAGATGGTTAGGAATACTCTAAATTTCTCTCACACACCTGAAGAATATGGGCTGGTCAGTGAAAGATGTGGAGGCAGTGTCTGGCTCAGCAGTGCTGTCTTGGCTGCAGGTGTGGATGAGGCTTGGACTGGAGCGACTTTGTGTTGGCACTGAGATGATAGGCGCAGGGTCTTGACCCGCTGCACCATTGTACTTGGAAAAATTGCAGGAAACCTCAGGGACAGGAGGCTTCTTTACTGACACACAGAACACTACAACAGATCAATAAATAGTTATGTAGATTAAACAACTGCTTGCAGGAAATAATATCTGTTGCAAGATCTAGTGAGAAGGTTTGCTGTCTTTACACAGACTTTTTTTTTGACAAAAAAATATGGAGATGATCTGTTAGTAGTAGCAGTAATTACGGCAATTACAACATGAGAAAAATGCAGCACATTTTCTTTGGAACAGTCTTTGTGTCAAGACCACTTCTCTTCATAATGTTGACTAGGTAAGCAGCTTACTCAGCATTTGGAACAATGTTTCCAAGGTTCTCAGAGTATTTTGCATATTGACTGTTACCTTCCTGTTCTGGTGGGGAAAACAACTCAACCTCTGCTGCCAGACTGCTAAAGAAGTCCTTCAGGAAGAACAATGCATCCTATACATAAAAAAAGAACAAGAAAAAAAAATAAAGAGATGAAAATGTGGGGCTCCTAGCATTTAGTCATCACTTTGAACTATGCTTTAAAAAAACTATGCTTTTAAAAACATGATTTAAGGTGAATTGTTGAACAGTTTTGTTCTGTACCTGATCAATGTTTAGCCGGAGGGGCATTAGTGACACACGTAGACAGCACTCCTGAGGTGCCTGTCCTGCTTCTGGACACACATGCAGGGCTCTGACAGTCAACTGATATACACAGACAGCACATCCGCATTTCAGACAACATCATTTAATCCGTTAGAAACCATACACACTACCTGTAGATTATGTACATCATAATGTGTGTATTTGATCGTACCATGTTGGAGTGAGCTTTCCTGGGCATCTCTTTACTGGAGTATAGATAGAGGAACTTGTTCATCATGGAAGAGGCCAGCCTGTCTCGTATCTCCAGATCCTGCACTGAGAACACCTGTCTGGACACAGGCTGCTCCGTCAAAACTGCTCCTGCCTCTGGAGCCATCTGAGGATACACCTCATGCTGGAAACGCACCTAATGTAAAAGGAAGGATCGTAGTGTATTTTAGTTTACTGAATTAGATTGTTAGATGATTTATTGCGGAATAATCTTACAAGTGTTCATATCATTAACTAAATAAATAAATAAATAAAACATTTTGTTAATTTAAATAAAGCTGAAGTAAAACATATTGAGATTAGATGAAAAATTTTAAATAAATAATTTTGAATTGATGCCTTCGCAATTAGTTTAAGTACTGAAATTTTAACGGAAAACAAACTGAAATAAACAAATGAAAAATATTAAATAACAAATAAAAAAAACTATGAAAATGGCACATAAATTACTAAAAATTAAACAAATTGAAATTGAAACAAACAAAAAAAAAACCTAAACTATAATACTACCTAAATAATTCAAAAATAACACTTAACAAAATTCATATATTGTGTAGGCAGACAGATGATTAAAATGACAAACTAAAACTGAAATAAAAATATAATACTATTAAATTTTTAGAAAAAAAAGACACTATTTAGAAAATTAATAGCTATTAAAAATTACGAAGCATTACAAAAAAAAATTTAAACTAAACTAAAAATATATATTTAAAAAAAAATAATTGTATACACTACCAATCAAATTTTTTTTCTCTTCTGCTAACTAAGCCAACATTTATTTTATCTAAAATACAGCAAAAGTATTTTATTTTGTAAATAAAATTTTCTATTTGAATACATTTAAAAATGTAATTTATTCCTGTGATCAAAGCAAAATTTTCAGCATAATTTCTCCAGTCTTCAGTGTCACATGGTACTTCAGAAATCATTCTAATATACTGATTTGCTGTTTAAGAAACATGTATTATTATTATTAATATTATCATAAATATTTGCACAGTTGAGTACATTTTTTCAGGATTCTTTGATGAATAGAAAGACCAAAAGATCAGCATTTATCTGATCTATTTATCAGCATTTATCTGATCCATTTATATTTTTTTTGGTGGGGAGAAAGAAATTATAGAAATTATTACTTCTAGCAATTTAGTAAGGATGCTTAAATTGATCAAAAGTGATGATAAAGACATTTCTAATGTTACAAAAGATTTCTATTTCAGATAAATGCTGTTCTTCTGAACTAATAATAATAATAATAATAATAATAATAATAATAAATGAGCAGCAAATCAGAATATTAGAATGATTTCTGAAGGATCATGTGAGCGGAGTAATGATGCTAAATTTCAGCTTTGAAATCAAAGGAATAAATTACATTTTAAAATATATTCAAATAGAAAAAATGTATTTTAAATAGTAAAAATATTTCTGTATTTTACTGCTTTCACTGCTGCTGTACTTTGGATCAAATAAATGCAGGCTTGGTGAGCAGAAAAGAAATTGTACTGTCCAAAAACTTTTGACTGGTAGTGTGTATATCTATATATATCTATATCTATATCTATATATCTATATCTATATCTATATAGATATAGATATATATATATATAAAATTACCATAGTAGTATATAAATGATACTAAAATAACACTGAACAGAGATAATATTAGGCAGGCTGGTGATTAAAACAATAAATGTTTCTCTGACCTTACTGAGTTGGATCTCCATCAGAACATCAGGGTTTCTGCCCCATCCTCCCCCAGCACGAGAGCCTCTTCTCACCTGTTTTACAGGCGTCTGTGATGGAGAGCTGTGAGGAGTGCACCTACACACACAAACATGCTCTCTTAATACACTTATAACATGCAGTTTTTATAAGAAGCATGATTTTAAATCAGGAGTGGCCCTACTCCAGATATATACCCTCGACTGCGAGCTGGTGATGAGGACAGTGCACCACCACCAAAGTCTTTTCCTCCATAGAGATGCCACACTACAGAGATCTCTTTGACCAGGTATCTGATTTCTGGCACGGGGAAATGAAGCGGACCCCTATTAGAGCTGCTGCCCTCCAGAGGGACACTGAAATGTTCTTCCCTCACAAGGATGGGTTCAGAGATCAGCTTCTTTACCACAGGCTCCTCATCCCTTTCCTAACAGACAAAACATTTTCATCAAGTCCATCCAAAAATGCAAATAATCTCTTTAAATTCAGTCAGTTCCTCACGCAAAGGTATTGTGTGGCTTTAGAAGAATAAGAGCAGCACATCTGTAATGCTGTTACCTTTCGTAAAAGCTTCTATGCCTGAAATATTGATGAAGTAAAGAGCTCACCAGTACTCTGGAGCCTGGCGTATCCAAGATGCAGAAGTCATCAGTGTCTTGGAGCAAAGTAGGGGCAGGAGGAGAGATGAGTGGGGAGTGCAAGGTTGGGTAAGTAGGACTTGGTTCCTGCCCCAGGTTTCCGCTCTCATCAGGGAAAAGAAAGAGATCCGAACGGGGCGGCTCATGATCATGTGAATGGTCTTCGTTGACACCTATACAAACGACAGGCAGATTCAAATTTGAGAAGTGTTATTTTAGTATTATTTTTTTTAATACTATTATTAGTATTTATTAATATTTTCAGTTAACTGTTATTTTTATATTTTCATTTTTGAAATTTTGGCATGTGCTTCTGTCATTTTTTATTAGTTTAAAATATTTCTATTCAGCTTTAGTTTATTTATTTTTTATTTCAGTTTCATTTATTTTAGTACTTATTATAATAATATACATTTTTATTTAGAACTTATTTTAATATTGTTTAATTTTTTATCTATTATTAATATATTATTTCAGATTTATTTTAATTAACAAAAACAAATATTTAACAGCTTTAGTTTTAGTTAACAATAACAACACTAAATGTGAGAGAGATAAATAGAATATTTAAGATAAGAGGGAAAAGATGGTTGCAACACAATCACTACAAAAAAAAACAAAAAACAATAGTTTTTAAAAATCAAAGCTGAAATCAAAATTTATTTTTTTTTAATATATGCACCTTCTTGGTCTGACTGTACTGATTAATTGGTATATTATTCCAAAGAAAAAAATAAAATAAAATAAAAATATAACTTGGATACCGGTTTCAGTTCTGATATTCAATGGCAACCAATAAATTTCTGATTTTAAATATCAAGCACTGCCATACATTTTTTAATCACTTAATATGCTGTATCACTCAGATTGCATTAGTAAATGAGATAACAAATGTTGTTTAATGCATGGCTTAAAAAAAATAATAATAATAAAATTAAATTAATTAAATTAAAAAATAAAATCAAAGCAGAGTCTGACCGTTTTGTTGCAGTGCATGACTTTGCAGACTGTCTGTCTCTTCCATTGCGTCACTCATTAGATCCTGAAGAATCTGCTGCTCCGCTTCAGGAAGCAAAGGAGCCTGAGCTGGTGGACGACTCACTGCTTCAGTCTGGCAAACATGAAACATTATGACTTACCCACAAACAATAGCTTCAAACCATGCTAATAACAACAAAACTATCAAACATCTGACAAGATTCTCTGATAATAATTACTTTGATAGTTCAACTTTAAAAATTAAGCATAATTGAATGTCTCATTATCAACATGTTAAACTCACAGGGAATGTTTTTGATGAACCAACCTTCACCCTGTGTTTAGAGCTCCTGCGTTTGGCCTCCAGTCCAGAAGGGGGCAGTAAATCTCCATAGCTGGCTATGTACTGAATAAGGTTCATAAGAGCGGCACAGGAATCTGAACAGGTGCGAATGTGAATAACATCACTTGAGCAACGCAACTCAAACCTTGGCTCCGTCTAAAGAGATAAATGGCACAAAATAAAGAAAAATTAAGACATTCTGTGTCAGAGAGCGGATGACCTTTTTTGTTTAACAGAGGATTTTCATACCATTTTGCCATCTGGTCCTGGTTTGACTGCTGTGATCCTCAATTCCAGAGTCCCCATATCAACCACCTGGACATAGTCTAAAAACACAAGAATAAGAAATAAAAACAGCGGCGCAACTGGTGTTTATCATAGCAAACGCAACATATCATAGGAATTCCATGGGCAGAGGATGGAAGCGCCAGAGCTTATGGTGGTTAGAAGAAATCTCTAGTATTAATTCTGATCATGGCTTGTCTTGAAAAATGAAGACAGTTTGTTCATCATAGAAGTCACACTGTAGGACTGTGCACCAAATCTTCTGACACTACCAGAATTTCATCTGAGGTAAAATTTATCGCAACGGACATTGATCGGCTGTTGGTGAACATGTCAAACCAGCGATCAAAGACTACAGACTTTATCCCAGGATTATAGGAATCTTTTAGGATTTTTAAAATTTGTCTCAGATGGCCAAATTGTGGCCAAAAATCACACTGAAACTGCACTGATGTGTATGACTTCTCACCTCGTGCCAGATTAACAGACACAGCATTGATCTTGTCAGACAGAAACAATGCAGCTTCATCTAAAATTATTCTGTAAGGAAAAAAAAAGTATGAGAAAATTAACTAGGAAGTGTTCAATTACAGAAAGAAAAAATGTCTAGAAATGAGTCAGTTTAGGTTTTTACCTCAGACTGGAAGAAGAATGATCTAAAGACACACTGCTAGAGATGCTGAAGGTCTCCACCGTCAGCAAAGATCTCACAGGTAAATACAAAGGCCTAGAAAGAGAAAACTACTGCTTAGATCCAAATGGTCTTTCAAATTAAAAGCACAATGAACACATTCTGTGTATAAGTATTGAAATTTGAATAGAAACAAACTAACATCTAATAACTAAAACAAGCTGTATTTATTTAAATAACACAAACATTTTACAGCTAAGTTTGTTACGTTATTGTATTGTATTTGTTTGTTACGGTCAGAAATTAACATTTTCATTAATGTGCAATATTTGCACCCTGGAATTGATTTCCACGGGCATTTTTTATATTTGTGAGGGCAATTTTTATAATCACCTTACTATCAAAAACAAATGTTGCCTTTAATGTCAAATACTTTTAATTTACCCAATTACTTTAGTAAATATTTAAACTGTTGTCAATAACAATGCACTGTTTAAAATTGTAACTACCTTATACACGTAAAAACAGGAGCTCATAGGATACTGCAATATTATGACAGTCATTATTATAGATTATTGCTCTTTATATTGTAATAATGATTATTAATATTAATATGGAATACAAAATAAAATGTTTTTGTTTTGGGCACGTCACATTCTAGCTACATAGACAAGCATGACAGTCCATGACGTTATCCAAGTCTAACACAAGTTTAATCACTGAAGCTATGAAATTAATCTTTTATTTACATTGTATCTGCACCGTGTTGTTTATGAGAAGGGAATTTGTGAGCATGCACACTCATCAACTGCTCCGGTGTTTTCAGTGCTGACTAATCTTAGCGCCTCTAATTGGCAATCCATTCCTAAGTTCAACAGAAGTGCGTGTGATTGGTTATAAGGCTCAACGCTGCACAAACCAGTGCGTAAAGGCAGTCTGGTGCAGTATGAGCAAATCTAAATGCAATTCTACAAATTGACAATTTTCACTCATCTTCACATTTCATTTTAATTGCAACAGCCGTAATACAATGATTAATTTTGCAAGGGCATTTTTTTGCTCCTTTGCCTTGAATTTATGGGGGCATTTTTGCCACAAGCCCTCATTAATTTTTGACCCTCCTAAATGATCTAGCTGAATGTATATCACCTGTAGTCCAGGGAGCAGCTCCACAGATGCAGGTGGAGGGTGGACACAGATGATGGGGGTGTGTACCCAAGCACCGGCTCATCTGACACATTTAAAAAGTCAACTATCTACAGGGAAAAGACAACCAGTAATGTTTAGCACAGATTAATGAACTACAAGTTAGCTATGTTATTATTTAATTCAATAGATCTCACTTATCATTTCACTTTTTGTTTTTTTAGATGCCCACAAGTCCATTTTAAAAGGCACTTTTGTTTCATGTGGTTTGCATGAGGTTTATATATATATATATATCTATCTATATATATATATATATATATATATATATATATCTATATATATATATATATATTTTATTACCTGGTCATACCAGCCCAGACTTGAAGGCACCACTCTGTGCTCCAGCGTAACTCCCCTCACGCCAATGGCTATGAGAAACTCCTGAAAGTACAGGAAGACGCGGACCAGATCGAGTTACAAGTTTAATAACACAAACACGGTAAGAAAACATTCGATTTTCACATTTTTGTGAAAGACATTCTTTTGCTCACAAGACAGCATTTATTTGATCAAAAATACAGTAAAACAGTAATACTGCAAAACATTGTGACAATTCAAATAAATGCTTGGTTTTATTTTTAACACATTTTAAAATGCAATTTATTCTAGTGGCAAAGCTGAATATTCCATTGCTATTAACTCAGTTCATAGTGACACATCCTTTGGAAATCAATCTAATAGGCTGATTTGCTGCTCAAGAAACATTTCTTATTTTTATCCATTTTGAAAACAGTTGTGCTTATTAATATTTCTTTTCAGGATTCATTGATGAATAGAAATTTCAGAATCAATGCACTGCATCTTGCAAAAAAAGTATTAATTTTTATTACTTTTTTTAAGCATTTATTTATGGCGATTATTTGGTTTACCTTGACATTGCGCTCTGTGTTGTGGGAGGAAATTTTAACAGCAACAGACAGCATGCTGTGGGGCTCCAAACTGAGCCCTTCAGAGGGTGACGCCCTCTCCGGGGCAGATTCAGACGCATACATCACAGGCTCCAGCCAATGAGGACGCGTCCTGCAGGGCAGATTAACACTCCACTCAGGGGCATCTCCTTCCACCGTGCCTGTGGAATTAAATACACCATGATGTTATAAAACAAAGACCAATAATGCATGTCACCAGGCATGCATATTAGACTTAGATATGAGTTTTAAAAAGCACTAAAGCACTAAAATACAAAGATGTATGCGCATACATTTCTGTTTACAAAATTAACAATAATACAACCAGCAATCTGTACAGACCATCATATAACATAACTAAAAAATAACAGGCAAAAACTTTTTTTGTTTGTACCATGGTGATAGAGGCAGGCCTGAGATGTGTGGAAGCAGACATAATGCTGATCTTTGTAGCCTTCATGCTGCGTCACACCAAACAGCGTCCCATTTTTCACCTCCATCCAGAATTCACCATGTTTTTTTGGTAACATACTATTATCATCCTGCTGGAAGTATGGGCATTCATTACATAAGACTATGTAACCACTACTACTTTGATAATGACTTTATTGAGCCATCTTTGCGATATTGATGTAATACCTTTAGCTGTGTGTGCAGAGCCAGCAGGCCGTGGTTAACAGAAAGGACGATGGAAAAGAGGCTCTGAGAGTTCTTAGGCTGCATCTTACTCCTCTTCTTCCTCCTGTTCCTATAGCCCAATTCAGCAGGAGTGTAATACTGCAGGATTTCTTCCTCAGAACCACTCTCCTCCTCTTCACACACAGAATGCGAAAAAAGCCAGAACAAAAGACCAACAGGCACAGCATGTCAGATGAAAATAATACCTGAAAACCTCTTTCTAAAACAGAGTTCTGTCCATAGTATCAAAAGTATGTTCATGCATTTCTGTTCTAATACTAAATATTCAACTGAGCAGAAGGGGAAATGTTCTTTACCCTCAGGGCCAGTAGATCTGAACTGACTGAAACTGTCTTTGCTGTAGGTGTTAATGAGTTGACTGGCTACAGACAGACCCACACCATATGGGATATTCTCCACTGTCTCTACTGGAGATGGAGCAGTGGGTTCCCACAGAAGCAGGTCATTATTAATTCTGAAAAAAGAGCACATTGTTGCTGATTGTGTATGACGAGTGCAGTTTCACCTATGATTTTATTTTCTATTTTCTTCATGCATTAATTACCTGTTGTGTAGTTTTTCATAAAAGCCTTTATTGGGCAAAGAAAGCTGCACGTTGGGAAAAAACAGCTCAAGGATATAGCGGGTGTTGCTCATAGTTTTTTCCTGGAATTCTGTCATCTCCACCACATCTCCTGGGATGACCATCTGTGTGATGCAGAAAGTTATTACCCATAATTAATTATTGATAATTAATAACATGGTCACATATATCAGACAATAAAAATCTCTATACCTCCTCATTCTCATACATAACACGTCGTGAGGAAAAGGGGGACGGCTCTGGTTTTCCAAAATCACACACATCCTTCAGGGAGTGGGCGGCTCCTTCTTCTTCCTCCTCTTCTTCTTGTGAGTGACCGTCTGCTTCTTCCTCTTCTTCCTCAGCTGTTACACGCTCTAAGATGGAGCGCACAGCCATGGGGTTCACTTTCAGAACCACTCTGAATGGATACAGAACAGAACATATTTTAGTTTCTGTATTTTGATGAATTTTATCAGTAAGGATCCATAGAACGACCATGAACAAAACAGGATACATAGAGCACACCATACCTGGGCCAGTCAAATTTGCCACAGTCGGAGGATGTCATGTCCTCCTCCATGGTGTTAGCTACTCGTAAGAACCTGGCTGCAGGATGATCTTTGTCTTCTTGGAATGATCCTAATGGAATAGAAAACACACTGTACATTTAACAGCGTGTTAAAATACAAATGTATAGTAACGTCAAAAGCTTTGCTTAGAAATAGGTTTTGTATTTAGTATCTGCAATATACAGTTGAGGTCAAAAGTTTACATACACCTTGCAGAATCTGCAAAATGTTAATTATTTTACCATCTATCATATTTACCATTTATCAAACGCATACTATTTATTTAGTGCTGACCTGAATAAGATATTTCACATAAAAGATGATACATATAGTCCACAAGAGAAAATAATGCTTGAATTTATAAAAATGACCCTGTTCAAAAGTTTACATACACTTGATTCTTACTGTGTTGTTACCTGAATGATCTACAGCTTTTTTTTTTTTTTTTTTTTTTAATAGTTGTTCATGAGTCCCTTCCTTGTCCTGAACAGTTAAACTGCCTGCTGTTCTTCAGAAAAAATCCTTCAGGTCCCACAAAATTCTTCGGTTTTTCAGCATTTTTGTGTATTTTAACCCTTTCCAACAGTGACTGTATGATTTTGAGATCCATCTTTTCACACTGAGGACAACTGAGGGAATCACATGGAACTATTACAGAAGGTTCAAAAACTCACTGATGCTCCAGAAGGAAAATCAATGCATTAAGGGCCAGGGGTGTAAACTTTTGAACAAAATGAAGATATGTACATTTTTCTTATTTTGCCTAAATGTCATAGTTTTGTCATTTAGTACTGCTCTTTAGAAGCTACAGAAGATACTTTGATGTTTCCCCAGATACAAATAAATTAAATTTACCCTGATCTTCAAATTCAAAAAGTTTTCACCCCTGGCTCTTAATGCATTGTGTTTCCTTCTGAAGCATCAGTGAGCAATTGAACCTTCTGTAATAGTTGCACATGAGTACCTCAGTTCTCCGTAGTGTGAAAAAAAGGATCTCAAAACAAAAGATGAATCACTAAACAAACAGATTATTCAGGTAACACAGTATTAAAAATCAAATGTTTGTAAACTATTGAATGAGGTCATTTTTAAAAACTCAACTATTATTTTCTCTTGTGGACTACATGTAAACATCTTTTATGTGAAATATCTTATTCAGGTCAGTACTAAATAAAAATAACATGCATTTTGTATAATCATTCTTATTTCTGTAATACAACTAACATTTTGCAGATTCTGCAAGGTGTATGTAAACTTTTGACCTCAACTGTATAAGAAGATAATTGTAATATTAGCATATCATCATTTGTTAACATTTTTTTTTTTTGGCATACTCAATTAGCTTTTACTTTTTAGCATCTTCTGGATAATCCATTGGTGCCATTATACTGTAAAGGCAGTCATGTTTGTTTTTAATTTTTCTGCACAGACCACAAGAAACAAGAAAACTATACAGAAACCAGCCAGTTTCCTTGTCTCTTAGTACAAATTGAAAATGCAAAGATGCAAGATTTTTTTATGCTTTGACCAGGATGGCTCTGTCTATAAAGTAGTACCGTTGAGCTCTTTGAAAGTGAGCTCCATCTTAGTCTGCTCTGATGAGTTTCCTCCAGTGAACTCCGTCTTGAGCTCCAGATCCTCCAGCTCCAGCTGCAGCAGCTCTTTCTGCAGTGACTTCTTAAACCATGGACCCCTCTCCTGATCCGACCGCAGGTCTGGGATTGGAAACCGCACCACTAGCACCAGTAGAGGTGCATTTATTGACACAGACACGTGGCAGTGTGCTGGGGTACGACTATCATCCAGGAAGACCTCTGCAAAGGCCTTATGCTTGTGAGGAAACACAAAACACCATAAGATGCAAACAGATGCAAATAAATTAAAATAAAGTACAGAGAAAGTGTTGTTAAAGTTACTTACCAGACTGACGTGTTTATTGTATGAGGTGTACATGTGAGATGCCATCATCTCTGTGGTAACCAGTTTCTGAGGCTGGAGTAGAGAGTTGAGCCTGTCTACAATGCTGACATCACACTCTGAGCGCACTTTACCTAGCTCCACCTGCAGTTCTGCCCTACGTGGTATAGTACTTAGACGTACCTGCCCGCCCTGATAAAAAAAAAAAAAATTAAAAAAGGGGAATGAAAACTTCTAAATTGAACAATTAATGCAACAAGTGAAGCATTAAATATCCAGTCAAAGACCTAATCATATGGTCATTTACTTTCACATGAGGAAGAGACTTCAGCAATATTTCAGGAAGTTACCTGCGGGCCTCTGCGTTCTGTTAGTTTGTAGAGTAAATGTAGGCATATAGGAGGTGGAGAATCAGTACTGGCTGAGACATCGAATGTAAGAAGCTAATATTTGACACAAGAGACAAAGATCATTGTTATTATATTAGAGAACTATTCTGTGCACATATTATGTTTGTTAACTGACAAAAAAAACACCTCTGTGTACTGGGCTCCACTCTGTGTAGTGTGGCTGTCAGTAGAGTACAGACATTCTAAAAGCTCCAGCTGGCTCAGAGAGAGATCTGTGTTTAGCGTACGTACACTGGAGCCTTGACAGTGCTCGTACGTCACCTTTAATCCCTGACCAATGAACCTGAAGATGAAAAAATGCATTTTAAATTTTCTGCTATCTTCAGTGGCATGCCCAAGCATAGGTTAAGTATGGTGTTCCACAAGGCACGGTCTTAGGTCCTTTCTTGTTCCCTTTGACATGCTAATTTTTTTAAACATTTATTTACCTACATTGCATACGAAGAGTATCACATGTGCATAGGTATTCACAGCCTTTGCTCAATCACCTTTGGCACAAATTACAGCCTCAAGTCTTTTTGAGTATGATGCTACAAGCTTTGCACACCTATTTTTGGGCAGTTTCTCCCATTCTTCTTTGCAGGACTTCTCAAGCTCCATCAGGTTGGATGGAAAGTATCAGTTCACAGCCATTTTCAGATCTCTCCAGAGATGTTCAATTGGTTTCAAGTCTGGGCTCTGGCTGGGCCATTCAAGGACATTCACAGTGTTGTCCCGTATTCACTCCTGTGTTATCTTGCCTGTGTGCTTAGGGTTGTTGTCCTGTTGAAAGATGAACCATCGCTCCAGTCTGAGGTCCAGAGTGCTCTGGAGCAGGTTTTCATCAAGGCTGTCTCTGCACATTGCTGTATTCATCTTTCCCTCAATCCTGACTGGTCTCCCAGTTCCTATCGCTGAAAAACATCTCTACAGCACCATGCTGTCACCACCATGCTTCACTGTAGGGGTGGTATTGGCCAGGTGATGAGCGGTGCCTGGTTTCCTCCAGACATGACGCTTGGCATTCAGGCCAAAGAGTTTAATCTTTGTTTCATCAGACAAGAGAATTTTGTTTCGCATTGTCTGAGAGTCCTTCAGGTGCATTTTGGCAAACTCCAGGCAGGCTGTCATGTGCCTTTTATTGAGGAGTGGCTTCCATCTGGCCACTCTACCATACAAGACCTGATTGGTGGAGTGCTGCAGAGACAGTTGTTCTTCTGGAAAGTTCTCCTTTCTCCACAGAGAAATGCTGGAGCTCTTTCAGAGTGACCATCGGGTTCTTTGTCACCTCCCTGACTAACGTCCTTCTCCTCCGATCGCTCAGTTCGGTTCCAAACTTCTTCCATTTCTGTACCCTTTCCCAGATCTGTGCCTTGATACAATCCTGTCTCAGAGGTCTACAGACAATTCCTTGGACTTCATGGATTGGTTTGTGCTCTGACATACACTGTTAACTGTGGGACATTATATAGACGTGTGTGCCTTTCCAAATCATGTCCAATCAACTGAATTTACCACAGATGGACTGCAATCAACTTGTACAAACATCTCAAGGATGATCAGTGAAAACAGGATACACCTGAGCTCAATTTTGAGGGTCACGGCAAAGGCTGTGAATACTTATGTACATGTTAATTTTTTTATCTTTTTTTTTTTTTTTTTTAAATACATTTGCAAAGATTTCAAACAAACTTCTTTCACGTTGTCATTATGGGGTATTGTTTGTAGAATTTTAAGCAAAACAATGAATGTAATGCATTTTGGAATAAGGCTGTAACATAACAAAATGTGAAAAAAGTGAAGTGCTGTGAATACTTTCCGGATGCACTGTATTACTTACATTGTTATGTTAATAACCAACAGATTTAAATTTACTTTAGACCAGTAACAAGATTCAGTTTTCCCAGTCAATGGATCGCATTAAAGGCATTAAAGACTGACCGCAAAGTTATTGCTGTTCCACCTCCCTCTCATCTCTGACATCCAATGCCACCCATCCAAGTAAGGGATGTTTCCTTGACCACTATCCTGAAATTTAGTTTAAAGTGAAACCTTACCTGAGATGATCATGTGGACAGGCTTCATCAAAGACAGTTCGTGATTGGAGGAAACTCCCAGCAGGAAGTTGATTTACAGACAGGATACGGAAAAACTCTGAAGCCATTGGTGCGAGAGGATTACGGGAGGAGTCTGGCGGTGGGAGGGGGTCAATATGGAGGACAGACAAGCAGAGACTGCCCACTGTTAGCCTGAGTACCAGCTCAGGCCTGGACTCATCGCAGTGGCCTTTAGTTGGATGAGCTAGAGATCACACATAGGGTAGAGTTGTGATTGTATAAAAATAGTCATAAGGTTAAAAAATAAACATAAATCATAAAGCTGATAATGGGACACACATGTCTGGCGGACCATCTTGTGGGTAAGCTGAGAATCTCTGGAAAGCTGTGGCATCTCATTTGTCTGTTTCTCCTTCTGTCTTGGAACGTCCATGTATTCATCCCACACCGTCTAGGGAATGTGTCCAAAAGTTTTGCACTTGTAATATCATAAACAGCCAACAAATGGTGACATAACTGATCATTTAACACTAATTATTAAACACAGAGTTCAATGTAAAAAGCGGTGACCTACGGTTACATTTCCAGATGGCGACTCCCCCAGGGAGGCAGAGTAGTTGCTATTTACAGACAAATCTAGATCCACAGTGGGCGGATCCCCAAGAGGAGGCAAAGATGATAGGCTGTGAGACATATCCATATCAGCCATGGAGAAAAAGACGTCCTCTGCCCGACCAATAGGAAAGGAAACAAATTAAATATGTAGTTAAGGGGCGCAGAAAAAGAATGTATAAGTAAAAGATGTCATGTGCTAAACTAACCTCTGCTGGACACCGTTCTGGTTGTCTGGCTTTCAAACAGGTCCTGGTCAGCGGCACCTGTTATGGTGTCTTTCTTCAGGCAGCGGTTGAGCTCCATGTGGAGGCGATACTCATCCTCCTGCTGCATGGGCCGACTCTTCCTGTCCTTTCCTATAGCAGACCACTCCTGTCCAGCTGTATATAAGCAATAAAATAAAACCAGTCGTCACGTTCACTGGAAACCATTTATAGCTGAATGTATTTAACGAGGAAACCATATGGGCAAATCAAAAAAGAAAAATGTGTCACCTGAGCTGGAGAAAACCCCAAACATGTCCAGTAAGAGGTGGACTTGTTGTGGTGAAAGCAGCATGATTAGAGAATCAAACTGCCCATCAATATCCAACTGTGAAAAGACCAGTTGTTAAATTTTATTGTTAAAAAAAATTCATTATTCCTTTTATTTTAACAAAAATATTAGATGAGGACACTTTAAGGATCAATTCAAATTTTCAACCAGCTTTAAAGTGTTACATTTTTTGAAAAAGGGAAGGCTATGCCATTTTTCTTTGGTTGCTCTAGTCATCCAAGACCAATTTCATGATTTTTTTTTCTTTCAGGTTTCTACTGCATAGACCGTAAAGTTTTATTAAAGCCAATCTTGGTCATTTCCCCCCTTAACATCAATGCATTAGTTAAGAAAATTATCACACAAAGTGACATTTATTTTAAAGAAAAATACAAGACGACAAAATTTAATAACAGAAATACTATTAAAAATGAAGACAAAAAGAATTTAAATACTATCTGGTTGTCAATCACAGTGGATGGATTCACTTGGGAAGTTAATCAATGCAATATATTTATACCAAGGAAGACTTCAAATGTATGAAGACTTAATGTAAATTTGTAATCGCGTGGTATACGCACTAGGGTTGTGACGGTGAGGAAAGTTTCCCACCAGTTAATATACATGTGTTCACACCAGTTTTACCAGTATCACCGTGGGTGGGTGGGGAGGAGTTTTCTCTCTTTTCCTTGCTTTTCATCGCTTTTAAATACCTTAAAAGCAGTGTGCGCATTTTACTTTCACTTTCAAATTAGCGTCAACTCGCCGTAAAGTAACTGTTCGTTTTTAGTTCATTTGAATATTCCCTCTTTTCCTTGCTTTTCAATAGCGTAAAAGCTCTGTGCGCATTTTACTGTAACTTTTGAATTAGTGGCAATCCAGCAACAATTGTTTGAATGTAATTCGAGCAACAACAAAATACAACGTCAAACTCACTTATAAACTCACTGTAACTTTTTTAGAACTTATAACAATAACTTTTATTAACAAAATGAATAAAATAAATAAAAACTGTGGTAAGAAACATAGTATGTTTATTAGCAAAATTAATAAAAAAGTTTGGAGACCATACACCCTGATGTCCAATAAAATTAATAAATTACAAGTTGCAAGTCATCACCGTCTATCGCAGCAAGCCTAATGTCCACCCACCTTAGCTCCGGGCATGGCTTCATTTTGCTTCAGAACCACGGACAGCTCCAGTTTCCCGCTAAGACAGCCCACTTGCACTGGCTCAAATGGTGTACTGGAAGACACAGGTTCTGGGAACTGAGGGTGAGGCTCACAGATGATTTTTGGGTTCCAACTCGGTGAAAGCTTGGGTTCAGTCTCCTTTAATGTATACAGAACATGTCTTAGCAGGCTTTGGAATTGTACTGCTACAGAGCAACAAAAATGTTTTAATTTAGCTATAAGTTATTGTACTGCTATAAGGTCAGATTAGGTTGAGGTTGCACAACTATTTATGGATGATGATTTTTAATTATAATAGAACAGATAAACCTACTGTTTGCGTGGGGGATGATTTAAGGCCGGCACGTGCCGATTCTGAAAACTCATCCCAGAACACAGAGGCACCTTCCAGAGTGAGGTTTTTATGTGCAAATGTAGTGGGCTGATGGATGTTGACACTGGAGCCCTCCTCCACGCTCTCATCACAGTAAATCATCCTAAATATCACAAAACGTACAGACAGCATGATGATTTGAAAGAAAACATATCATGTTGTAATATCAAAATATTTAGTTACATCTCTAGAACTTACTTATTGATTCGGAGTTCAAGGGCAATGCCAGTTTTAGAATTTTCAGGAACGTGTTCCATCCGCAGGACAGTATCCACAAAAGTGACCTTGACTCTTCTCAACACTAACAGAGAGAAAGGGGAAAGGATCAGTCATTGAACAGGAATAAATAAAAGACAAAATCTGATTTAGCAGCTCTATAAAACATTTAGGAAATCAATCAGTTAATGAATAAATAAATAAACTGTATATTTAAATGATTTTATGGTCTACAGGAAGATGCATACCTGTCTCAATAGTCTCAGCAAATTTTTCCAGACCCTCCAGAGGTTGGAGGCTCTCTCCCTGATCATCAGTGAGTCTTTGGCTTAAACACTCTTTGGCCAGCTGCATACTGCTGGTCATGAAGCTGGACCAGCACATGGGCTCCATGCCTGATGCTAAAAAAGATTTACAATGGACATTAAGACAACATTAAGGTTGACATCAAATGGAAATGCACCCTATGTATTTTCTAAATAAATCCTATGAAATTAGTTTATTGTGAACAAATAATTTGTACATACACTACCAGCCAAAAGTTTTTGAACAGTAAGATTTTAGTGTTCTTTAAAGAAGTCTCTTCTGCTCTCCAAGCCTGCATTTATTTGATCCAAAGTACAGCAAAAACAGTAACATTCTGAAATGCTTTTACTATTTAAAATACCTGTTTTCTATTTGAATAGATTTTAAAATGTAATTTATTCCTGTGATTTCAAAGTTTAATTTTTAGCATCATTACTCCAGTAACATGATTCTTCAGAAATCATTCAAATATTCTGATTTGCTGCTCAAGAAACATTTATTATTATAATTATGTTGAAAACAGCTAGAATTTTCCAGCTCTTTTTTTTTTTTTTGATGAACAGAAATTTCAGAACAGCATTTGTCTGACGGAGAAATCTTCTGTAACACTAGAAATGTCTTTATCATTGCTTTCGATCAATTTAAAGCATTCTTGATATATAACAGTAAATAAATAAAATAAAATACTGACTCAAAGCTTTTGAATGATATAGTGTATAATGTCAGATAAATTCTGATCTTTGTATCTTTCTATTTATCAAAGAATTATTTTAAATAATATTTAAATAAGATAATAATTAAAAAAAGGATCATGTAACACTGAAGACTGGAGTAATGTTGCAGAAAATTTATTCTCACAGAAATAAATGACATTTTAAAATATATTAAAATAGAAAACAGTTATTTTAAATAGTAAAAATATTTCAAAATTTTACTGTTTTTTGCTGTACTTTGAAAATAAATAAATGCAGGCTTGGTGAACAGAAGAGACTTCTTTTTTAAAAAAACAACATTAAAAATCTTACTGCTAAAAAAAAAAAAAAAAAAACATTTAACTGGTAATATATATTTCTTTTTTATATTTGACTTCACACTTTTTAACTGAAATATGAGAGATGAGATCTCTCCTCCTACAAACAACTGCAAGCTTGCATTCAGATCTCCCTCTAATCATCAAATGATATTTATTTTCCAATATTCTGTTTCACTCAGATGTACATCTACTTGTTACATCTCAACTTTAAAATAAATGTACAGAGAAAGTAAAGAAAAAAAAGTATTATGAAATAATTTCATTAAATTCAATATAAAATTTTTTAGAAGATACATTATTAAAAATAAAACAGTATACAATATAAAGAATCAAATATGAATAAATTAGAGAGTAAAAATATTGTAAATAAGAACAAACACAGAATTTTTGAATATGTAGCACTGCAATCAATACATCAGTCAAATTCATGACATGCCATCTGAAAAGAATGCAGTTTTAAAGATGAGTTTCCTACCCATTCGAGGTCTTGGCCTGAACACCATCTCCAAGCCCCTTACTTCCAGTGCACAGTTGTCCTGGAGCAGTGAGGCCCATGGCACAGTTAGAGAAATGGCCTGGATGAAGCCCTCACTCACCTCAAATGGAGCATCCACAGACTCCAGGATCTCATTCAGGGACTGAAGATGCATGAAATATGAAAGTTACTAATGGTCCACAGTGTATAAAAGTCTTTTTTAATGATTACTTGTGGATAAGTTGAAAATACTATCAAGAAAACCACTCCCAGTTATATCCACTAATGAAAAGTGAGATCCCATTAGTGCAGGAATAAGATAAGACATCTTTAATCAAATTTCCATTTAATTATGTGTTCAGCTGAGTCAGGTGCATGGTATAATCTAAGAATCAAAATGGGGTCAATAGCACAAATGTACAGAACGTACCCATTTGTCCAGCGGCACTTGAGCAAGAGAACCCGTGCCTTGATAGAGGTCTAGACTAAGCTGATCCAAACTGAGCTTCTCCTGGAGGAAATTACCAAGATATCGATGCAGCAGGTACCTGCAGGCCCGCTTCTTAATAGACTCAGAAAATGGCCAAGGCATCCTGACCGGCTTTTGGGTTCAGTGTGTACTGAAAAAAAATTAAGACATTAAGACATTACATTTTTGTAAATATTTGAAATTAGATTTTATTTTGATTAGAATTTCAGTAATTTTGTTATGTGTTCTTAGGATTTGTATTATTGCTTTCATTTTTATTGTTTTAATTTTTTAACTATGTCTATAAATAATTAGTTATTAGTTGTAGCTTTTTTTAGTACTTAAACTTAAAGGGATAGTTCAACCAAAAATGAAGATTCTCTCATTAATTACTCACCCTCATGTTGTTCCAAACCTGCAAGACCTTTGTTCATCTTCTGAACACAAATTAAGATATTTTTGATGAAATCCGAGAGAATGACATGAGGGTGAGTAATTTTCATTTTTGGGTGAACTTTACCTTTAAGCTAAAGGAATATGAGAAATAAAATAGGGCTTATTAACCTCAGGAAAAAAGAAATTAAAAAATAAAAATAAGCCTCAGGAAAATATGAGTATTTTTTTTTCTTCTCTAATAATTATTTTATTTCAGTTAGCATTTATTTTATTTCAAGTAGCAAAAAAAAAAAAAAAAAAAAAAAAAAAAATATATATATATATATATATATATATATTTTTTTTTTTTTTTTTAGTTAACGATAATCATCCTGATTCCAGTTAAACATTAGTTTGCATTAAGCTTGAACAGTATGCATTAAAGTCAGACAATCTATAAAACACATAATATACACAAGTGTCAAAAATCCTTCTGGGATTTATTAAATAAATCTTTATCCTCAGGGACTCCAACACTGTTTTGCTGGAAACACACCCACACAATTATTCAGTGAAGGGCTGTTGATGACAATCTTTCAGTATAAACATACATTCTGACACTAGCTGACTAATGCAGACCTCCAACTGATGTGGCTGTCTGAACAAATTACATCTGCAGAACTAGTAATTCAATACACTGATGCAAAGGACTTCTAGAGCCTAAGATTACATTGTCAAACCCATCAACTGACAGTAAATGACTGGCATTAACTCTAGTACTCTAGTACTATAGCATCAGAAAGTCTGGTTATGATGATTTAATTATAAATGGCATGCAGTTGTACTTGTTTGTCTGGCATGACTGACGTTCCTGTCTGGCCCATATCTACATATACAGTATGATGACCACCACTGTTTGCGCAATTCCCTTAAGGTTAGTGAGTTTGTTTGGTAGCTAACAATGCCAAATCATAGAGTCACGCTGAACAACAGCAAAAAAGGGCTACGTTTTGACCGTCTCTGCTGTGGCCATTCAAAATCAGAATGACAAAGGTAAATAACTTACCTGTATTACAAAATAGCTGACTAACCGTTGTTCCTTGGCTTAGGGTGAACTAGCATGCTGGCTAAACACAATCCTTCATATCTTCAATCAAGTTTGTCTATTCAACTGCTGCATCGCTTAGTAATAACAGCTATATTAAACTGAAGATGGGAGTCCTCGTGTGCATTATGAGTGGCTGTCGGATCGTGTGAAAGCAGCATCTCTGTTTGTCTGCTTATAAGGCTAATGATGATGTTTACAAACACGCTCGTGACTGCGCACTCTCTTGCGCGCTGCTCCACGCGGTGTGTTCACGAGCATCCGCTCTGCGCAGCGACTGCACAGATCATCCACGCAGCTACAGGAAAGTGTTATTTTTACTACAGACCAGAAGATTTTTTTATAAAAACAGTAAATCGCTTTATTTATG